>NC_090180.1:43124750-43199750 GCF_024679245.1 Pseudorasbora parva
AGAGTCTTGGCTTTTAAATCAGACTGTGGTATGAAAAAATAACCAGTGCATTTAGTGCAGCACATGGCAAATACTATGGTTGTAGTTTTATACTTTATTATACTATTTTTAAGGTTTCTAGCTGTGTTTTTGTAAGTCTTCTACAATAGTTTTACATGCAAGGTCAAAAAACACTTTCATTTTCTCATAATATATACACATCACCTAATTTCTCAAAGAGTCTGAAAACGGTTGATTGAACATTCAATCGCTCTAAACCCCGTCTTTCCACGAGCTACTGTGCTCTGATTGGTCAGATGGCTCGGCCTGTTGTGATTGGTTTACTGCTTACAGTGCGTGTTGGAAACAAAAAGCCCATTATCTGAATTTCAGCTCCGGAGGTTTCCTCAGTACTTTGATACACAGTGATACGATGGCATTGTTTGTTTCTGTATCAGTTCTAGTGTCATCATCCTGGATTCTCAGCATAGAAAAAAACAACTTCTTGACATGTCGACAACACAAACCAAACTTTTCCAGTCTTAGCTACATTTACATTTATGCATTTGGCAGATGCTTTTATCCAAAGCGACTTACATTGCATTCAACACATTTTGACATTAATGTCCAGTTCTTGCTTTCCCTGGGAATCGAACCCATGACCTCTGTGTTGGTAGCACCACGCTCTACTGGTTGAGCTACACGAAAGCCTACAAGCTACAACTACAGTGTTTGAGGGGTGGGTCAAAGTAGAAGTCGTTCACGGGCAGCCAATGAAACGCCAAGGACTGGCATTATGCAAATGTGTTACATAGGTAAAAAACAGGAAGTAAGACTGGAATTGCCTTTTACATTCACAAACACCTGCATTACACACGGCATGATAGGTAGTTAAATATAGTGTTCTAAAGTAAAACGTTTTACATTTCAGATAACAAATTTAAATAAATACATAAATAAATTAAAAATCAGACGTTTCCAGAGGGAGTTTTTAGTCAGATTTCTGAGGGCAATCAGTGATTTAGTTTAATTGTAAAAGATGTAAAACATTGTCTTCGTTATGGCTACTAATTAGTTTATAAAACGTATTTATTTATTTGTCATTTTTTAGAGATAAGTCATTTTTAACCAGTTTTCCATTCACATGTTTTCATGTTACATTTGTGATACAGCATAAAAAACAGTACAGTATGTTTATTGTTGCACATGACCTCTTAAGTTACACATTTAGCTATTTTAATTTTTTTTTATAAATACCATTGTAATCAGAGTGTAATTTAAATCAGAAAGTGCTTTATTGCCAGTGTAGATTGGTAGTTTTATGGTTATTCCATGCATACTAGGCTTGGGCGGTAATACGGTACAATGGTATACCGCGGGATCTAAAAATAGCAACGGTATCAGTTTCAATACCGTCAAACCGTCAAAAAAAAAAAAAACAGATCAACTTACATATTGCTGATCAACAATTAATTATTAAATATTCAATAAGTTGAACAAATTAAACTATTTACATATTAAATACTATTTATTTATTAAATGCCTAAATATGTGTATGCGTTGTTGTGACAGCGTGGATGAGAGAGAGAGAGAGAGAGAGAGAGAGAGAGAGAGAGAGAGAGAGAGAGAGAGAGAGAGAGAGAGAGAGAGAGAGAGAGAGAGAGAGAGAGAGAGAGAGAGAGAGAGAGAGAGAGAGAGAGAGAGAGAGAGAGAGAGGAGGAAAAGACGGCGAGTCGGGCACCGAGTTATTCGGTCTCGAAAAAGAACACAACTTCTGCAGTTTGGAAGTATTTTGGGTTTTGACGGTAAATACAGACGAGGCAATTTGCAAATTGTGCAACAAAAAGATGACCGCGAGAGATGGAAATACCTTGAACCTAAGGGCGCATATCCGAAACCACCATCCACTCACTGCTGCGTGGATGAAAAACCGAGCGCACCCTCGGACTATGCTGTAATATTGCCGAAGCCTTTTGTCACACAGCTGGCAATGTAAGCAATAAGCATGAACTCCACAAAAATCAAGCGGACATGGGACTCACAAAAAAAAAAAAAGTCAATTGTCTGACAATTGTCTCATAACGGTAAGCATAAAACGTGCTGAGAGTTTCTCAGGGGCAGGGGCTCAAATGTAAAAAATAAAATAAAAATATAGGCATATATATATATATATATATAAGCCAAGCCAACAGTTTGTTGACGCTGTCTGAGCCTTACATCATAATGTTTAATTATTCACGGTAATACCGTATGCCGAGGTAAAATAGGGAGGAGGTTTGACGGTATCAAAATTTGGATACCGCCCCAAGCCTAATGCATACAGAAAAAGTGTGTGCTGTAATATGTAGTATGTAATATGCTATTCTGAGCATAACTCTCCTTTTCTTGTTCTTCCTCTCCCATTCTTCATTTCAGTCCTGCTTTTCAGATTCCTTTTCATAGGTTAAAGAAGTAAAATAATGAGACGGCAGGAATGATCCGCTGAAGGAAAGTATCACTGAAGAGAAAGTATCAATCATTATAAATAACCATGTATTTGATTGAAGGCTTGTCAAAATTGATTGGCTAATTTTTATTTGCAGAGATTAGAGGTCTAGACCAAAATTGCTTTCTGATTGCTTTATCCATTGTGATCGCCTTTGGCTAAGAATGGAGCCCACTCCTTTTGTGATGTAGGCTACCGTTTGAAAATTTTGTGTTGTGTGTGATAGCAGATAATGCTTCCTTGTTGCCATAACGCCCAAAAGACAGCTGTATATTTTTAAAGCTGCTCTACTTCTGCAATAAAACAAATTCTTACAGAAAAGCACATACGCATACCTGCATTCTGTCTTGCCCTCATCCATCTACCCGTTCTTTAAAAATTTAAAGGGGTCATGCCATGGACTTTTTAAATTATTTTAAATTATGTTCCTTGAGGTTCACTTATAAAGTATTTTAGCCCCCAATATAAATATATATATGTGTAAAGATGATTATTTCAACCCTCACTCTGACCATCTGTCTAAAATGTTCAATTTTTAAGGGGCGGCTCCATTAAGGCCTGTCAGTAAACGGCCACTGTTATGATTGGATAACATCAATGCATGGGAAAGTGCCTCAGGTCATGCTTGTGATGACTTGTACCAAGTTGGTTTGAATACGACAAAGTGTTGCGGAGATATAGCCTTTAGTGTGTTTTCGCAAGCGCCACGTAAAATTAGTTTGCGCGTTTATCAAAAATGATTTAACAAATCAACTTGAATTCCAATAACTTTTTGTCACCATTGTCTGAGGATGATCTGGTTCAATTTTCGTGTAAATCGAAAACTAGTTCGATAAAGTTGGTTTTTTGGTTAATTAAAAATGGCGGGAAAATTTACATAACGGAAAATGACGTCATAGAGTGCAAATTGAATCGACTTGAGCAAGGAATTTTGTTTCTATCCCTTATGGTTCAAAAGTTATTAGCATAAACATGAGTTAAAACTTTGGACAGTTGGTGGCGCTAGAGGGAATGGTTTAGAGACTCCAAATTTGGTGTGTTTACTATTAATAAAGACTTCTATCGGTGTACCAAATTTCATAACCTTTCCCGCAAACGGTTCTATAGGCTGCCATAGACTTCCATGCCGGAATAATATCAACGCCCACTCGCTATTGCACATGAGTAAGTGTTTTGGAAACATTATCCATATAAAACCTTCATTTACACACTAAGCATCATTAAATCATTTACTTACGGTTTGTTGTGCAGCTGCTGTCAGATCCAATACAGTCGGCTTCTTCATCCTTCAGCAAGGTTTCTTCGCTAACTCTCCATTACACTGTGCCTCGCAGACAAAACGAAATGCTCCGAACAAACATATAATCCTTTAAACATAAAATAAACCATCCATCCACTGGTTCCTGACACTGATAGCTGAAGTCTCTACAGTCTCTACTGAAGCTGTTTAAACTGGACACGTGAAAGTCAGCGCTTCCATTCACTCTTCCCCTTGTCCTGTTGTCATGTGTGTGTGGAGTATATCAGACAATAAATGCCCAGTATAGACTGTGATTATAATGGGATCAATTTGCTTTTGACATGACGCGACACTCGTGTAGGCAAGTGTGAGCTGTTACAATTGTTGCCCGTTGCTTGAACACTATAGACCCATGCTTAGACTAAAGTAACACAACTTGAAGCTTTTGTTACCATACCTCAAAACACATGTACTCACACTTTAACAAAAGCGCTGCTTAGCACTCTAATTTCAATTCTGCAACACACTTACTCCTTTGTGCAACACACTTGGTCCTGTATACTACACTCTATTTCATACATAAGACATTTGTTTAAAAATGAAATCTCAGGGTGCCATTTGGAAAACACATGTATCCAAAATACAATACACATCGGGTAATTGCAACCACTCAAATATATACCTGAAGGCACTACTTGCAAAACTGAACACCATCAGCCAACCACAAATAGGCTCAGTTACTGGTAAGCCATTTGAGAACTTTGCAAGCACTCAGGCACACTGTAAAAAAAAATAATAATAAATGAAAAAAATAGCTCCGATTGAACATTTTGTAGTGATTGATCACATCTAAATTTTTCAGTTTGCCGAAATTGAAATTCTGTGAATTGATACATTTTTCAGTTGGTCGAATTAAAATTCTGTGAAATTGTTAATTCACAGAAATTCAATTCGGCCAACTGAAAAATTTAGATGTGATCAGTCACTTGAAAATGTTCAATTGGAGGCCTGATTTTTTTTTACAGTGCACAGAGAGAGAGAGAGAGAGAGAGAGAGAGAGAGAGAGAGAGAGAGAGAGAGAGAGAGAGAGAGAGAGAGAGAGAGAGAGAGAGAGAGAGAGAGAGAGGAGAGAGAGAGAGAGAGAGAGAGAGAAAGAGAGAGAGAGAGAGAGAGAGAGAGAGAGAGAGAGAGAGAGAGAGAGAGAGAGAGAGGGTCAGGACAGGACAGGAGGAATGGTGCAACACACTTATGTGAGTAAAATGTGTTTTTATATGTAATAGTATTGCATTGTTATAGATCGTTTTGCTTATCTGTACGTGTCTAACAGAGCATTATATTGCATATATTATAATGAATCTCATTATATTCCGTTGCTGTTCTGCTATTCTCTCTCTCTCTCTCTCTCGCTCTCTCTCGCTCTCTCTCTTGAGTTGGTTGATATCTGACACTCCGAACGAGTATGTGTTTGCGCACAGTTCACGATTATATCGTCCAATCTTGCAGGCTATGTGTCATATAAAAAATAATATTCCAATCAATCGTGGGTCGATGAGAAATAATACATTGTGTTTGTTTGATAAAGACGTTTACGAGCCCTGTGATCGAGATAATCATTCTGGTTGCCGATTCTCCCTCATTCTCTCCTCTCTCAGCTCACTGAACTGACAGGGGAGCTAAAGCTCATTAAATATGCATATCTTATCCAATCCTTGCCGTGGGCGTTTACCTCTCCAGTTTGTCACGGCCACCAAAACCCAGCGTTTGGGGAGCGCCTCAAAACCAGTGTAGAAAATAGCCTATTACTTATTAGTTATGATGTTTTTGAATGTAAAAAACACACAAACATCATTAGTTGACCTCAGACAACAGTATAAAAAAATAAAAAAGCCTGTTTCTTGACACCTTTAAAAACTGCAGTGTTTTATATAAAGTATACTAGTGTGTTCCTCCTGATCTGAAAGTGTATTCATATGATGCCAGTGTGTATCATTTTGTCATCAGTTACATTTTGACAAAAGAATGTTAGGTTTTGATAACAGAGTTTAGGTTTTGATATCAGAGTTTAGGTTTTCGTAGTAGAGTTTCAGTTTGACACAGATGTGAATGGTATATTTCCCAGTGTTGTGTCTTGTTTACTTGTGTGTAGAGTTTTGTCACAATGAGGGAAGTTTTGCCAAATGTGTTCAAGCAACGGGCAAAAACTGTAAGCGACTGATCGCCAGTGGGCTATGGTGCGATGATGTATAACTATTCACTTTGGATGAAGTCATATGCAAATATATTTGTCAGTGTGACTTCAGATCTAACAATATCCAAATGAGCCATTTTGGAGCTTGATTGAATATATACTACATCTAACTTTAGGAATGTCCAAGTGATTTTTGATACAAAAAGCAATCTATGTTTATTTATATACAGTGTGTGTGTGTGTGTGTGTGTGTGTGTGTGTGTGTGTGTGTGTGTGTGTGTGTGTGTGTGTGTGTGTGTGTGTGTGTGTGTGCCCTCAAAAATGTGACTTTGTTTTTTTTAATTAGACCTACACATGAGACTCGAACAGTATTTTATTTAATGAATGAATGAATTAATAACTAATATTGTCAGAGATAAATTAGTTTTGAAGTTTTCATGGATCTAGACAGCTGTATTTACGCTTTTAAATACCTCATGACGTTAGCCATTTTGTTGCGATTTTCAGTATTAATAAACATTAGTTAGCAACAGTGGCTAACAGCGACAGCTTCTGTCCCCGGGGCCTTCTGGCACCCACTATAAAACATCCCTCTCATAAAACAGCCCCATAAACAGGTTTATTATCCTCGTCTCCGCAGCACATTACTGCACACACACTGCTAACAGCTCGTCCAGCTGTAGCGGGAATAAGTTTTTAACCCAGTGTAACTCTGTTTCCTGCAGTTAAAAGAGTTTGGTTTTGTTGATGTGGCGGGTGTGGAGAGTTCTTTTAATTTTTGCACAAGCAGCTTATAAAATTATATTTGATCTTCATTTCCTACTTCCAGTCAGTACATATTGCCATTTTGTCATTGATGGAAATATGACGTGAACCATTCCCTTGCTAAAATCACGGTGCCACAGCAATTTCAGCAGTGTTAGTTTAGTATTATTTACAGTCAAACCAGCAATTCAGACACCAGAAATCAGATCATATCTGTAAGTAAATAAATTAAACTGTGACATATTAGCCAAAAATTCTTCATATAGTGAATTACCAGTAAAATGTATACAATTTTGAGACCAAAAGTATTTAGACACTCTGACCTGATTTGCTGTTTTGCTGAAGTGTTTTTTCTTTATTGCTAATGTGACCTTTTACACCACAGACTGAACAGAATTAACCATTGCTTGGTCATTGGTTGACCTAAAGTGGTATTATCTAATTGTGTACAGCTGATTGGTTTATTATTAACCATGACATAACTTTCTACCAACGTTATCTGACAATATTAAGATGAATTTGTTCTGACACAGTTTAACTCTTGAGTTCTTGTCATATTTTATTACCATTTTCGAAACTATAGCGAATAAACTGTGATTATGTGAGAAAATGTTAAAGGTGTCCGAATACATTTAGGTTTGTCTGTATGTTCTATATAATATAGTGCATATATGTTGGCAATTATTTAAATTTTAATTAAAGTTTTAGTAATTTTGTTATGTGCTTTATCACCCCCCCCCGCCTTTTGTTTAGCTTTTATTTATATTTTTATAAATTCTTATATATAAGTAATTTTAGTACTTCAACTTCAACTTATTTATATTTCCAGTTTTTTCACTATGGTTTACTTTAGAGTTTACCACAGTAAATACGGTGGTGTGTACAAAAATATACACAAATAACTACAGTTTCTACCAAAATATAATATATACTACTATCCTATCTTAATTTATGATAATAACTGTAAAAATCAATGGTGTTTTGATGAAAGCTATACTTGCTGGCTTTATTTAACACTATTGAGTTTCCTGTGCCTTGTCGCATTATCCGGATGAGGTTGCATAATTGGTAAGCAGTGTTTTGTTTTCCTGAAATAAGACAATGCACATGAAGTGCACATTGTTTGGGTAATGCTGTTGAACACTGAGATTGATCAGCCTTAAAATAGACCGCTTTTTATTTCGTTTTTACATAAGATACAATGACAAATATGTTAGATCAAAGTAAGCGGTTTGGGTGTCATGTAGCACTGATATCCAGTGTCTCTCGCTCTCTTATTCATCAGCATGTGCCCTTGTGCCCTCAAAAACCAGCTGACTCTATCAAAATCTCCATGATTCATTTCCTCACTGTCTGTCCCACAAGACCTTGCGCAGAGTGGGCTGTAAACTCGCATTGCAGTGACATGCAGCGTTCAGATGGTGTTTCGTTCAACTGCGTCGCCGCTGTATTTATAATCACACAGGTCAAACTTGATGTTAGCGCACTGGAAGGAGCGCTGGATGACATCCCATCTCACAGAGGACTCGGAAAACCCATTAAAATGATGTTCCAACCCAATGTGTCTCTCAGGAAATTGCTAAATCCTTACAAGTGTCTTTAAAGCTGCTACAAACTCGCATTTCCTGGCACAATCCCGTCTCTTTCATTCTTTATTTCATTAGTTATATTGTGCATCTCAGTCTGAAGGGTGAGAGTGCAGTGATTTGGTCTAGATCAAAGGCTGAACGCTGCAGGAATTAAAACCTTCTGGATTTTTTAGGCTAAACGAGGTCTGCTACGAATCACTGGGGGCCCTTGACTAGCACTAATGCTAATGCTAACCTTCACAGATTAGTCAATAAACATTCTAATGAGAATGTTCCATCAGTGTGTTTTAGTAAGCCAATGTAAGGAGAGTGTCTGGAGTCTAATTAGAGCGCAGTCTGAGGATGGAGAATCTAGACTTTTAACTGAATTCATCTGAGTACATACTAGGATACTATCTATCTATCTATCTATCTATCTATCTATCTATCTATCTATCTATCTATCTATCTATCTATCTATCTATCTATCTATCTATCTATCTATCTATCTATCTATCTATCTATCTATCTATCTATCTATCGGTTTATCTATCGGTTTATCTATCGGTTTATCTATCTATCTATCTATCTATCTATCTATCTATCTATCTATCTATCTATCTATCTATCTATCTATCTATCTATCTATCTATCTATCTATCTATCTATCTGTCTGTCTGTCTGTCTGTCTGTCTGTCTGTCTGTCTGTCTGTCTGTCTGTCTGTCTGTCTGTCTGTCCGTCCGTCCGTCCGTCCGTCCGTCCGTCCGTCCGTCCGTCCGTCCGTCCGTCCGTCCGTCCGTCCGTCCGTCCATCTATCTATCCATCTATCTATCCATCTATCTATCCATCTATCTATCTATCCATCTATCTAGTTTACATAATATATGTATATGCAGTAAATACATGCACATATTTCTTAACTATATACATGTATGTGTGAATTCAAATATACATAATAATTATTTGCAGCACACAAATACATTATGTAAACATAAACTTTTATTTTAGATGTTGTGGGGACATTGTAGGTGATTTCAGGTTTTACTACACTCTAAAAAAATTCTGAGTAAAAAACAACCCAATGTTGGGTCAAATATGGACTAACCCAGCAGTTGGGTTGTTTTAACCCAGCGATTGGGTTGTCTTAAGCAAATATTTAACCCAACCACAGGATTAAAACAACCCAATCGCTGGGTTAGTCCATATTTGACCCAACATTGGGTTAATACAACCCAGCATTTTTTAGAGTGTATCCTTATGGGAACATTTGGTCCCCACAATGTAATATAAACAAGGACACACACACACACACACACACACACACACACACACACACACACACACACACACACACACACACACACACACACACACACACACATATAGTGCACAAAAAAAAAAACAGTATGCTCCAATGAAGCTGGTCATAATTAATCTCTATAATGAGTTTATCAGGTTTATCAGGCAGCGGTTGCTATGCTGTGAACATTCTCTCGTTTATTGTGTTCTTCTCACATATGCACTACATAAAATGACAGGCAAGTTATTACGATGTGCTTTGAGAGTCCAATATTACATAAAGTATATTAAAGAAGCTTACATAAGACACTGTGATTTAGGCTGCAAGCTGTGCTGTAATATGACTTCATATATCATATCTGTGCCACATTAAAGCCCATACAGAGACTCTGGCTTGTCCTCTTGAATGTAGAGGAGCATGCATTATACAAATTTAGACAATGACTGTTATGAATCAAAACAGATGTGAGAAAGTAGCTGTCTGCTGGGACCTTTTTCAAGAGTGACACAAATTAGAAAATGTTTAGTGTGTGAATGACTGTAAAATAGGTGACAATAGACGATAGATGATGTGTTTGTGAAGGTCAGAGCTTCACAGGGTTTTAATGGATTTCTACCGCAGTCAGAAGCTAAAGGTGAAACGTTGGTTTGGAGTATGATAATGAGGAAAGCAATATTTGCATATGTACGTGAGAGAGAGATGGCATGTTTGGCAGGAAAACCGATACGTTTGCTGCTGCCTTTTCCCATTCATTTGACAAGGTTCCTCATTAGTGTATTTCTATATGAAAACACAAGCAATGATGTAAACACATGCACACATTTACTTTACTTAAAGCTACTGATGTGTTACCACAGTAAAAGTATACGATCCGATGCTAATAACAAGGTACTTATATGCTAAGAGTTATACAAAAAATGTACTGATTCATCTGGTATTGATACGCGTCTAAACAGGATTTGTACATTCTCCTAAGAGCATGTGAGTGGTGTTTGCACATGCAAAACTCGCTGACATAATGCTAAATTGTTGTAGGTGGTTGCCAGGGGATTGCTATGTGGTGGATACCCAGGATACCTTATCCTAGTGTTTTATGCTTTGTGCTTTATGGTTGATAGGACTTAATATGTATCATTCATGTCCTTTGTACAATAGTGTAGGATGGGCTACATGTCAGTTTAGTGAGGTTTGTTCACATCACTAACCTTAAAGCATTAGTTCACCCACAAATAAAATTCTGTCATTAGTTACTCAGACTCAATGACGTTCCAAACCCAGAAGACTTTCTTTTAAAATGTGTTCATAAAGAGGTCATAAAACTAATCAGTATGCATCGTATGCAGTATACATAATCAGAATGAACCTCATTGGTTCTCGCTGAAGCTCAAACGTGCTGCGTAACACGAGAATGAACCTCATTGGTTCTCGCTGAAGCTCAAACGTGCTGCGTAACACGAGAATGAACCTCATTGGTTCTCGCTGAAGCTCAAACGTGCTGCGTAACACGAGAATGAACCCCATTGGTTCTCGCTGAAGCTCAAACGTGCTGCGTAACACGAGAATGAACCCCATTGGTTCTCGCTGAAGCTTAAACGTGCTGCGTAACACGAGAATGAACCTCATTGGTTCTCGCTGAAGCTTAAAGGGGGGGTGAAATGGTGTTTCATGCATACTGATCTTTTTACACTGTTAAAGACTTGGAATCCCATACTAAACATAGACAAAGTTTCAAAAGTTAAGGTGGACGTTTGATGGGAGTATTTCTTTGTCAAAAATACTACTTCCGGTTAGTCATAAGTTTCGGCAAGTTTTTTGAGATCATGCGTCCCCTTTGACGTTAACGGGGGCGGAATTTCCTTGTATGGGCCTTACGGACAATTCTACCGGAAGCGCGTGAGAGAGAGCGAGGGAGAGAGCGAAAGCAACAGGCTACGCCCATCAAAGCGCTGGCTTGTAGGATGCTAAACAGGTGATATAACCAGTAGCTACTGACTTACCCACTGATAGGCCGGCGGTCGATCTGTATTAGCACTTTCCTCACGCGACGGGCGAATCACTTTCCTCACAGAGCGACTCACTTTCCTCACGCGGCAGGCGAATCACTTTCCTCACTGAACGAATCACTTTCCTCACAGAGCGACTCACTTTCCTCACGCGGCGGGCGAATCACTTTCCTCACTGAACGAATCACTTTCCTCACAGAGCGAATCACTTTCCTCACAGAGCGACTCACTTTCCTCACGCGGTAGGCGAATCACTTTCCTCACTGAACGAATCACTTTCCTCACAGAGCGACTCACTTTCCTCACGCGGCGGGCGAATCACTTTCCTCACTGAGCGAATCACTTTCCTCACAGAGCGAATCACTTTCCTCACAGAGCGAATCACTTTCCTCACGCGGCGGGCGAATCACTTTCCTCACTGAGCGAATCACTTTCCTCACAGAGCGAATCACTGTCCTCACGCGGCGGGCGAATCACTTTCCTCACTGAGCGAATCACTTTCCTCACAGAGCGAATCACTTTCCTCACAGAGCGACTCACTTTCCTCACTGCAGCGCGCTGCTGCACACGTCATTATTTAGCTCCGGTCACACGACACGCCCCCACCCGCTCGGCTTTTTTCGGAAAGACTCGGAACAGCGCATCTTTCTTATATAATTATAAAAAAAATAAAGACTTTTCGGAGATATGCAGGATGCAATGCTACTCTATAGGTACTCAAGATTGACATGACACTGACTGAAACTGAGTGTTTCACCCCCCCTTTAAACGTGCTGCGTAACACGAGAATGCACCTCATTGGTTCTTGTGAAGCTCAAACGTGCTGCGTAACACAAGAATGAACCTCATTGGTTCTTGTGAAGCTCAAATGTGCTGCGTAACACAAGAATGAACCTCATTGGTTCTCGCTGAAGCTCAAATGTGCTGCGTAACACTAGAATGAACCTCATTGGTTCTCGGTGAAGCTCAAATGTGCTGCGTAACACGAGAATGAACCCCATTGGTTCTTGCTGAAGCTCAAATGTGCTGCGTAACACGAGAATGAACCTCATTGGTTCTCGGTGAAGCTCAAACGTGCTGCGTAACACTAGAAAGAAACCCCATTGGTTCTCGCTGAAGCTCAAACGTGCTGCGTAACACGAGAATGAACCTCATTGGTTCTTGTGAAGCTCAAACGGGCTGCGTAACAGGAGAATGAACCTCATTGGTTCTTGTGAAGCTCAAACGTGCTGCGTAACACGAGAATGAACCTCATTGGTTCTTGTGAAGCTCAAACGTGCTGCGTAAAACGAGAATGAACCTCATTGGTTCTTGTGAAGCTCAAACGTGCTGCGTAACACGAGAATGAACCTCATTGGTTCTCGCTGAAGCTCAAACGGCGCTGCGTAACACGAGAATGAACCTCATTGGTTCTTGTGAAGCTCAAACGGCGCTGCGTAACACGAGACTGCACCTCATTGGTTCTCGGTGAAGCTCAAACGTGCTGCGTAACACGAGAATGAACCTCATTGGTTCTCGCTGAAGCTCAAATGGGCTGCGTAACACGAGAATGAACCTCATTGGTTCTCGCTGAAGCTCAAACGTGCTGCGTAACACGAGAATGAACCTCATTGGTTCTTGTGAAGCTCAAACGTGCTGCGTAACACGAGAATGAACCTCATTGGTTCTTGTGAAGCTCAAACGTGCTGCGTAACACGAGAATGAACCTCATTGGTTCTTGTGAAGCTCAAACGGCGCTGCGTAACACGAGACTGCACCTCATTGGTTCTCGGTGAAGCTCAAACGTGCTGCGTAACACGAGAATGAACCTCATTGGTTCTCGCTGAAGCTCAAATGGGCTGCGTAACACGAGAATGAACCTCATTGGTTCTTACTGAAGCTCAAACGTGCTGCGTAACACGAGAATGAACCTCATTGGTTCTTGCTGAAGCTCAAACGTGCTGCGTAACACGAGAATGAACCTCATTGGTTCTTGTGAAGCTCAAACGTGCTGCGTAACACGAGAATGAACCTCATTGGTTCTTGTGAAGCTCAAATGTGCTGCGTAACACGAGACTGCACCTCATTGGTTCTTGTGAAGCTCAAACGTGCTGCGTAACATGAGAATGAACCTCATTGGTTCTTGTGAAGCTCAAACGTGCTGCGTAACATGAGAATGAACCTCATTGGTTCTTGTGAAGCTCAAACGTGCTGCGTAACACGAGAATGAACCTCATTGGTTCTGCATGTCAAGCGAACATGCTTGAACTTCCATTTACCACAGCTGATGTGAGTTGATAAATGTTTATATGTGAATAAAAGCCTAAATTAAATTTGTTCATCACATAAAGCAATTGTGTCTCTTCAGAAAATGTGAATTTTTTTTTGTTCTTTATTAACTTTTTTAACCGTCAAAGTGGTAGTTGTATAGCTGTCAATGGACAGACAGAGAGCTCTCAGAATTTATCCAAAAGATCTTCATTTGTGTTCTGAAGATGAATGAAAGTCTTATGGGTTTGGAATGACATGAGGATGGGTCATTAATGACAGAATTTTCATTTTCATTATATGTATTGCAATACTAATAGCCCAGCTTTTGAAAGCACCACTATTAAACATTTTAAAAGCATGGTAAGGTTTTTTTTTTTTTTTTTCCTTCATGTGAAGTGGTCTCTGCAAATAATATACAGCAATTCCTCTGTACGCTCCACTCTCTTCCCCTTCCATCCATCCGTCTGTGTTTCTGGATGTATTATTCTGTATGACTCACCATATTTGACTCTAATTTGAGTGAGTCCCATTGGACTCTGGCTGGAGGTGACAGACCCGCGTTAGAGAGAATTCTAATGTGCTCATTACAATCAGCACATCATATACACCGCTTGAAATTCTGAACACTGATGATTCCTATTGGAAAATATATTAGTGAATAAATCTGCTTCTAAACACACATAATGGATCCGTAGACACATTTAGAGGGTTATTCCACCTAAAACGTGTAAATGAGATTTAAATGCTTCTGTGAAAATGAAGCTATATTTTAGTCAGGAATATTCTTCAAAGGAGTGTGTTTGTGTGTGTTTTAAGGATAAAAGAAAAGCATAGATTTAAAATGAGGGTGAATAAATGATGGGTGAACTACTAAAATAGTTTGACTTGGGTTTTAATGTGTATGTGTGGATGTAAAAATGAAGTGTTTTTTTTGTCTCTTGACATTGTGTTTATTTAGTCTGACCATTTTGAATATTGACGCTTTCACCAGTGGTTGCAGATTCATAAGCTGGTTGTTTAGGTTCAAGAGACACTGTAAAAGGTGACTGGTGTTTCGTTTACACGTCTCGGTGACTGACATCTGTCCAACTCAAAGCATGAAATGCGCTGATGACGTACGATGTCTGTGCGAGCAGGTGCGCTGAGGTATGGAAATGCATACGTTGACAGGCAGTTATGACATCTTATCATTGAATTCACTCTGAATAAGAAGAACATTTTATGGTCCTTTATATAGAGTGTGTGTGTGTGGTTTGCACTTGTTTGTGACGGTGCTGTCCATATAGTATCCATATAGTAAAACCTGTGCTGCTGACGTCGCGACTGATAAACTGAAGCTATTCTCTATAATTCTCTGGGTGGGCGAAACAGAGGAAGGGGAGGAAACCTTTCCTGGTATGACGTCATAACAGGAGAATTCAAGATCAGCTCGTCTGAGCTCTGATTCTCTCAAAGGCAGAGAAAGACAGCCAGAACTCGCTTTACACCGATCAAAATTTCTAGCCACTTGGGGACAACATGCAGGCTAGAGGAACTCATATTAGTTTTGAAAAACCTCATAAAATTAAAATTTCATGCCATGGGACCACCTTTAATATTCCATGGAAGGGCCTCAATATTTCTGATTTTCCACTGGGCAGAACATATTTATATATATCTCCTATCAGTGATGATATCCAGTTGTTATCCTGTATAACTGCCCTTATTAGAGAGAATATACTGGGAACAGTGGAAAATAGCAGCATGCAGTACATTTTATATTCATATTCTTGCCATTTTCCTCCACATCTGTGTTATCTCACCAGGTTATCTCACTCCTTTCATTATTCCTTCATTAAAATATCAATAATGTCGCCAGACCTCTTCCTCTCCTCTCCATTATGCACAGAGCTGTGGTTGTTTCCATAGCATTAAACTTCACCTACCACAGACCATGTAAAGAGGTCACCGGCAGAGAGGATGACGCTCACCGAGAGATAGCACAGACCCTGCTGAGATATGACATCCTGTGTGTATTTATGGAGGCCCGAAAGCAAGCCTCAAGGGACGTGATAGGAAAATATCGAGGTCTCCTGGTTTGTGTTTGAATGCCACCCGACACTCTCGGATTGTTTGCGGACAGCGGGGCGTCGGCGTGCCAGTCGCCGTGGTTTGTTTTATTTGTCTGACAAATGTTGAGGTTCGACTTTTTGACCTGCGAGATGTGTTTTGGGAGACTTCAGGCTTTCGCTACGCTTCGCAAACGACTAGAAGGAGGTCATTGTAATTGTCAGAAGGGCATCGATAAAAAAAATCTATTATATTTCCAGGTGTTTATTTAGTTTTAGCTTAGTCTTGAGATAATGTGGTCCAATACATCAGATTAATCTGGTGATCTTGAGTACGTACGGTAATGGCGCTGAACTGTTTGGACAGCCCGGTCACAGAAATGTTTATCTATGCACCCCCTAAAATGTCTCTTCTAGGTTATCTTTGGATGCTATCATGTGCATAGGACACAAAATAACAGGAGTATGGTGAGATATTTTTATGTCCCTGTTCCAAATAAGCTGCAAACTGCCTACATGGTGCTGTCTTCTAAGGCATCATCCTATCTGAAAAAGAAATGACTGAACACTATACACTCCAAAGTGAACTTGATGAGAGCAAAGGGAGCAGAGCATTACTGTCTCATGTCGTGTGTCTGTTTGAGGGGAAAAAAACCTCCACGAGGACAGGCTGTGTTTTAGATTTACATACAATTATGTAACATTGTAAAACCTTTTCCATCTAACTGAATTGATTAAAACCATGAACTAAATAAATGAATCCTGAAAACTCTATACACGTTAAACAATATTACAGCTAAATAAATGCAAGTAAAGCAACTTGGTTTGTTTCAAAAACAGTACAAATTTTAATGTGAAATATTATTAAAATTTCAAATAACTGTTTTCTACTGTAATATATTTTCAAATGTAATTTATTCCAGTCATTCTGCATCATTACTCTTGTCTTCAGTCACATGATTTCAGAAATCATTCTAATATGCTAATTTACTGCTCAAGAAATTAATGTTATTATCAATGTTGAAAAAAGTTATGCTGCTTACTATTTTTTTGTGGAAACGGTGATCATTTATTTTTCAGGATTCTTTGATGCAGAAAGAAAAACATTTTATTTGACTTTTGTAAATGTCTTTCCTGACACTTTTAATTGATTTAAAGCATCCTTAAAAAGGGCATTGAGACTGAATGAGTGCACTCGAACATGTGCACTATGGTTTGGCCGCTACAAATGGCCGTCCCTTCAAATAATGCCCTATTTCAGGGTATAAGGGGTCGATTTCGGATTCAGCCCCTGTCGTGAAGACTGAGCAGCCCAACATTTCGAGTGAGAGGTGTGTGTGTGCGCGCGCGCCGATCTGTTTGTGACTTTGTGGAGGTGAGTTTGTGTGCACATGTATGTTTGAGTATGTTTTTAACTCTGAAACAATTTTTGAGTTGCGTTGTGGTAAAATAGCTACGGGTAACGCCAGCTAATTGAGGAGTGCAACCCTTCTACATCATCAACCTGGAACGCAAACAAAATGGTGCCGCCCATGGTCCAAATATAAAATCGATTTTTTTAAGTAACGTAGATCTTTCATGGGTTTTCTACTACATATTTCAGTAAGAGACATAATTTGTTATATTAATACATACAAGTCTGCCACATCAGGGGATCCCTTTAATGAAACATTATTATAACACACTATATAACATACATTATAACTATGGAAGCTTGTTTCTGCCACAGAATAAAACATTTTAAAACACATTTTTCTCGCAATTATGACTATTTTTCTCACAATTGCATGTTATAAAGTCAAAATTGCGTGATATAAACTTGCAATTGTGAGAAATAGTCAGATTGCGAGAAATAAAGTCAGAATTGCGAGACATAAGGTCAGAATAGCAAGATATAAACTTTTAATTGCGAGAAATCATGTCAGAATTGTGTGATATAAAATTGCAATGGTGAGAAATAGTCAAAATTCCAAAAAAATTAAAGTCAAAATTGCGAGATATAAGGTCAGAACATACAAACTTGTAATTGCAAGGGGAAAAAAATGATTTGTAAGAAATTAAGTCAGAATTGAGATAAATAAAGTCAGAATTGAGAGATATAAACTCGCAATGGCGAAAAATAGTCAAACTTGCGAGAAAGAATGTTAGAATTGCGAAAAATATAGTACAATTTGTGAGATGTAAGGTCAGAATAGCAAGATTCTTAATTTATTTATTAAATTAAAACAAATAAAGTCAGAATTGAGAGAAATAAACTCATGATGGCTAGAAATAAAGTCAGAATTGTGAGATAAAAAGTCACAATGACCTTTTTTCTTTTTCATTCTGTGGTGGAAACAAGCTTCCGTATATAACACTTGGGTTTGAAGTTTCTCAGCGTAGGGGACAATAGGTAAGCTGAGCCTCAATGACATTCCAGTCATAGTTTTCTGTAAATTTTGCACACGTCATTTGCTTTGGACGGGCATCAGTGAGGGATTTCCAGCCACTGTGTATTTGACTGCTGTTTAAAAGCATTTCATTTTAATGGCTGTTAGCGCCGTCAGCCTGCCAACAAAGACTTGGACCGCTCCTGTGTTATTCAGGCCTTGGTACTGAGTGTGTGAGAGAGGAAGGAAGCAAGAGAGTTTGTAAGGTGTGTGTGTGTTCCATTAATAAGGAACAATTGAGGTGGTATCACTGCTTATTAGGTTTAATTTAGAGCTATCGCAAAACTTAATGTGTCTGTGGCGCGGTCACGACCTCCTTAAACTAAATTACAGACGCATTCTGTATTAGAGACGTGTTCTCTGCTGCAAGACCCGATGGGAGGATACCTATCCTGACCTCTGACCCTTCCTTCGGGCACAGGGGTTCAGTCTGAAGTGGGACGGGGGGATGAAGGAGATTAAAGAGCGATGGAGGGAGAGAGAGAGAGCAGTTTTGAAGGCTCTAGACAATGAATGGTTTCTTTGGGAGATATAGGGAAGCGTTTACTAGCGCTGGTGCCACCAGTCCTTTTGTCCTTTTAGAGCCCCTAATATACAGCTTGTAAACACACACACACACACACCAACACAAACACACACACACACACACACACACAGCCTCACACAATTTTGTAGAATACAATTTTGCCTTTCAGTTTAAAAGGGTCATAACATCTAAAAAAAAAAAAACAGATTTTACTGCCTTCTTTGAAGTAAAATAGTTTGATGTAGACAGTTTGAGGTCAGAAGGATTTTCTTTTAATGAAACGTATGCTTTTATTTGATAAGGATGCATTAAATTGATTAAAAGTATTCTATTTCAAATAAATGGTTATTTTAAACTTCAATTCATACACAGTTTATACAAAAATATTAAGCAGCACAGCTGTTTTCAACATTGGTAATAATAAGTAATGTCATATTAGAATGATTTCTGAAGGATCATGTGACACTGAAGACTGGAGTAATGATGCTGAAAATTCAGCTTTGATCTCAGAAATAAAATATATTAAAATAAAGGTTCCCATTCAGTCGGTCACTCTCGACGCCACGTCGGAGTACCGACGAATAGGAATCTCGCTAGCGAGAGCCAATCTACTTCGAGTGTAACTAAACGAGCCAATGCACATTGGCATGCAATGATTGCACCAGCTGCCCATGCCACGCAGAGCGGGTATAAATGAGGCACAGGTGCTTGCATTAAATTAGCCTTTTGCTTCGGAGCCGAGTGGTGAATGGATCGTCCTGAAATCACTCTCTACAAGCGTGAAAGCGAATTCCCTGTCTGTGTCGCCGCGACTATCCCCTGTGTGCTTTAGCACCCCAGAGAGCATTTTCCCTAAAAGAGCTGCACAGGTAGAGCTTGCGTCTTTTTAAAGATGACAATTTACCTGTGTGTTTCTGGTTGCGGTTGTTCCCTGTCCTCACTGACGGCCACGAGCACTGTTTCACATGTCTGGGCTGCATGCTGAGACTGCGTTCGTGGGTGGTTCATGTTTTCAAATGGGAACATGACCACGTCGGCACGCCGGTCGCGACTCTTCTTTCTCCGGGAAGCTTGAGTCCCCTTTGTTGTTGGCCAGCCGCGGCTCGTGTGTAAAAGCACAGCCGCGGGTCTGCTCGACACTCTGGGAGACCGTGGAGATCAGCGAGAGCTGCCGCCGGGGGAAACCCGGGCGGACCTCTCGCTTCTCTGCGTGTCGTGTGCCGTCGAGCGACTAAGCTGCAGCGCGCGTTGTCACGGCAACCCAGCGCTCGCTCGCCGCTCTATGTGCGCTGTCCCCGGGCCGATTTCCCGTTGTAGCGCCCTCCCTGGTGGCCACAGGAGAGGTCTACTTTGGTGTAATGGCTGGGGTGACCTGAGGTGGGTGGGGCTTCTTCGGGGATCCAACCCCCTGGGGCCCCTCCCCCTCTAGCGCACTGCAAGCTGTGCAGCTTCTGGATGGAGTTGCTGGTCCTTCTTAGGGGGGAACCTAGCATTTCATTCAGGGCTCCAGCTGAGGATCAGATGTCAATCGCTACATCGGAGAGAGGGCTGTTGTGCTCTGGGAATGAAGATGATGCTGAGCCCACTGTAATGGTGTGTGCTTTGCTGAATCAGATTCAGAGTCAATAGCCATGCTTTCCTGGGATCTATCCCAGATGTGCATGTAAAACTTGGCAGTATGGAACTCCAGAGGGGCCAGCACTGCATAAGTTTTTCCTCCCTCACTACCCTCCTTGGTGGGGTGGCTGTACGCAGACCACCTCCGCCCTGCACTCTTAATGCACGAGGGTAGTTCTGAGTCGGGGTTGAGCTGCGCATGTTGACTAACCGTGATCAGGTCATGGCGCAGGCCCTCGGCCAGACGATGTCCACCTCTGTGGTCCAGAAACCCCCCTGGCTTGCCTTGCTGAGATGCGAGTGGTCGTCAAAGTACGCTTCACGATGCTTCCATCTCACAAGGTGGCCATTTCGGCGACACTGTTGAGAACTGAGCCCAGCAGTTCTTTGCAGTCGGTAGCGGGCTGAGGAAATCAAGCTTCAGAGCGCCTTATGGGCCGCCCCTCAGTCTGCTTGTCGCCAAAGGCGTCGCCCCTGCAAAAAAAAAAAAAAAAAGGGACCCTCGACACAGTCTGCTCTACTGTGTTCACGGCAGGAGGACGACGCCACCCGTCTCTACTGCTGTTTAAGCGGTCGGTGAAACATCACCTCTGAGACGGGTGACCTGGAGATGGGCGGGGCTGCTTTTCCCCGGAAGAGGGCCGGGGAATGTTTTGAGTCTAAATTCTGTTCTGCCGCTGGTCACAACCAGTGGTACCCAAACTCTCAAAAAAAAAAAAAAAAAAGCAGTTCCTCTATCTCTGGGTCCTCAGGGGGCTTGGAGAGTTGTGGCTGGTCAAACGCCGGACCACACTCATCCTCCTCCTGTTTCGCCAGCAGGCAGCAGCGGATGACGCAGGGATGCACCACAGCCTCCTCGCGGACCCTCTGCCCTCCGTGGAATCAGGTATGTGTTGCACAGCACATTCACACCTCACTGCGGGCCACCTCCACGAGACAGCCGCCCCAGGCCGGTGCCTGTATTCCACCTCGCTGCCCCATGGTGGGTACGCCGGTGGTCCTGATGTTCCCGCTTGTTCGGTCTCTGCGAGCCTGGTTAGAGCTCCCCAGTCCGTCTCGCTGGCTCATTCAGGCCATCAGGCTCGGCTATGCGATTCAGTTCGCCCGGCGTTCCCCCTCCCAGGTTCACGGACGTCCGCTTCACTTCGGTGAAAGCTGCAGACGTCCGTGTCCTGCGTGCGGAAATCGCAGTCCTACTGGCGAAGGACGCGATAGAGCCGGTCCCTCCAGCCGATATGAGGACAGGCTTCTACAGCCCGTACTTCATTGTACCCAAGAAAACCGGTGGGTTACGGCCAATCTTGGACCTGCGAGTACTGAATCGGAGCCTTCACAAGCTACCGTTCAAGATGCTCACGCAGAAACGCATTTTCGAGTGCATCCGTCCCCAAGATTGGTTTGCAGCGATCGACCTGAAGGACGCGTACTTTCATGTCTCGTTTCTCCCCCGACACAGGCCGTTCCTGCGCTTTGCGTTCGAGGGGCGAGCATATCAGTACAAAGTCCTACCCTTCAGGCTGGCCCTGTCCCCCCGTGTCTTTACGAAGGTCACGGAGGGGGCCCTTGTGCCCATGAGAGAACAGGGCGTTCGCATCCTAAACTATCTCGACGACTGGCTCATCCTTGCACAGTCCCGGGAGCAGTTGTGCGAACACAGGGACTTGGTGCTCAGACACCTCAGCCAGTTGGGTCTTCAGGTCAACTGGGAAAAGAGTAACTCGCCCCCGTGCAGAGGATCTCTTTTCTCGGTATGGAGTTGGATTCGGTCAAGCGGACTGCGCGTCTCACGAAGGAGCGCGTCCAGTCGATGCTGAACTGCCTGAACACGTTTCAGGGCAGGATGGCGGTTCCACTGAAACATTTTCAGAGGCTCCTGGGGCATATGGCGGCTGCGGCGGCAGTAACACCGCTCGGCCTGCTTCATATGAGACCGCTTCAGCATTGGCTTCACGGCCGAGTCCCGAGATGGGCGTGGACACGTGGCACGTATCGGGTGAGCATCACTCCGTCCTGCCGCAAAACCTTCAGCCCGTGGTCAGATCCCGGGTTCCTTCGGGCCGGAGTGCCGTTGGAACAGGTATCCAGGCATGCTGTGGTCTTCACGGATGCCTCGTCCATGGGCTGGGGTGCCACGTACAACGGGCATGCAGTGTCAGGGGTTTGGACGGGCCCGCACCTGCAGTGGCATATCAATTGCCTCGAGTTGCTAGCAGTACATCGTGCACTGAGCCGCCTCAAGGGCCGGTTACGGGGCAAAGATGTACTGGTCCATACGGACAACACGGCGACCGTTGCGTACATCAACCGTCAAGGTGGTCTACGCTCACGTCGCATGTCGCAACTTGCCCGCCATCTCCTCCTCTGGAGTCAGAAGTGTCTGAGGTCGCTTCGGGCCATTCATGTCCCTGGGGTGCGCAACCGGGCGGCCGACGAGCTGTCACGAGCTGCGCTTCCGGGAGAATGGCGGCTCCACCCCCAGGTGGTCCGGCTGATCTGGGTTCAGTTCGGGGTGGCACAGGTCGACCTGTTTGCCTCCCCTGAAACGTCCCACTGCCAGTGGTTTATTCGCTGACCGAGGGCACACTCGGCACGGATGCACTTGCGCACAGATGGCCCCAGGGTCTACGCAAATATGCGTTTCCCCCAGTGAGCCTACTTGCACAGACACTGTGCAAGGTCAGGGAGGACAAGGAGCAGGTCCTGTTGGTGGCCCCGTATTGGCCCCACCGGACTGGGTTCCCAGAACTCATGCTCCTCGCGACAGCCCCTCCTTGGCCGATTCCTCTGAGGAAGGATCTTCTAACTCAGAGACGGGGCACCCTCTGGCACCCGCGTCCAGACCTCTGGAAACTTCATGTCTGGTCCCTGGATGGGACGCGGAGGTTCTAGGTGACTTACCTCAAGAGGTAGTTAACACCATCACTTCAGCTAGAGCACCGTCTACGAGACGGGCCTATGCCTTGAAGTGGAACCTGTTCGTCGATTGGTGTTCTCTCCGCCGGGAGGACCCCCGAAGATGTTCGATCGCGTCAGTGCTTTCCTTCCTGCAGCAGGGGTTGGAGCGGAGGCTGTCGCCCTCCACCATCAGTTTGCGTTGCTGCTATTTCTGCCATGTAGAGGTAAGTCGGTGGGGAAGCACGACCTTGTCGTCAGGTTCCTTAGGGGGCGAGACGGTTAAATCCTCCTCGACCTCCCTCCATACCCTCTTGGGATCTTGCTCTGGTGCTCCGAGCACTTCAGAATGCCCCATGTGAGCCCTTGCAGTCAGCAGAGCTTAAGATTCTGTCCATGAAGACTTTACTGTTGGCTGCATTGGCCTCCATCTAGAGGGTAGGGGACCTGCAGGCATTTCGGTCGACGATTCGTGCCTGGAGTTCGGGCCGGGTGACGCCCACGTGGTACTGAGACCCCGGCCTGGCTATGTGCCCAAGGTTCCCACCACTCCCTTCAGGGACTAGGTGGTGAACCTGCAAGCGCTGCCCCTGGAGGAGGCAGACCCAGCCCTAGCTTTGCTCTGTCCCATCCACTCAGGTACATGGACAGAACTCAAGCTTCAGGACCTCAGTTCAGCTCTTGGTCTGTCACGGAGGCCAGCAGAAGGGAAAGGCTGTCTCCAAGCAGAGGATGGCCCACTGGTTAGTGGATGCCATCACCTTGGCTTACCAAGCACAAGGTGTGCCCTGTCCACTCAGGGTACGAGCACACTCTACTAGATGTGGTGCATCCCCCTGGGCGCTGACACGTGGCGCCTCACTGCCAGACATCTGTAGAGCTGCGGGCTGGGCGACACCCAACACGTTCGTTAGGTTCTATAGCTTACGTGTGGAGCCGGGTTCCTCCTGTGTTCTCACCTCAAACAGGTAGAAGCACTGAGAGGCCCGGCTCCTGTCGGCTTGCTGCGCCTTGGCGCTTACTTTCTCCAGAAGCAAACTCTGTGAGTCCTCCACCGCCCTCGGTGCCGGGCGTGGCGGAGCGTCCGGCATCAGGCCTCCTACCGCTGAATCCTTGAGAACCGGTATTGGCTTGGGGCATGTGAGTGACCCTGCTGGGATCCCACATATTTTTCCATGGTTGCTCCTCTCGGAAGCCCGTGTCTTTCCCTTGGGAGAGCCCTCCTTTTAGGGATGGGGCCCCCTCACGGCGGCGGGCTACGGCTCAGCTCTGTGTCCACATAACTCTCCTTGGTATGATGTGGTTCCGCAGCGGCCCCCCATTAGGGCATGCTTCCCAGTGTTATCCAATAGTCACTGAGCGGGTCATGCAGAACAGCAGTGATGGACTTCTCTGTGTGAGCCCCGTCTCGTCAGGTAAGAGAGCTCAGGAGGCTCACACAGGGCACTGGAAGGGGGCACAGGCCATGGCGCTTTGGTAGGGATTCCTATTCGTCGGTACTCCGACGTGGCGTCGAGAGTGACCGACTGAATGGGAACGTCTCGGTTACGTATGTAACCCTCGTTCCCTGAAGGAGGGAACGGAGACGCCACGTCCCGTCGCCATGTCCTCTGTACCCTGCTGGGGTGCCATTTCACCTACTCGGCTCCTCAGCAAAAGACTAATTTAATGCAAGCACCTGTGCCTCATTTATACCCGCTCTGCGTGGCATGGGCAGCTGGTGCAATCATTGCATGCCAATGTGCATTGGCTCGTTTAGTTACACTCGAAGTAGATTGGCTCTCGCTAGCGAGATTCCTATTCGTCGGTACTCCGACGTGGCGTCTCCGTTCCCTCCTTCAGGGAACGAGGGTTACATACGTAACCGAGACGTTAGCCAATCAGAACAGAAGTCCTTTACATCAAGAAATACGGCTGCCAGCCATGAAAAAACAATGAGTAAAATATACTTCATTTATTAGTACAGTAAATTTTGCATATGGAATTAAGTAAACTACTTAAGATGCGTAAAATGAACAAAGAATATGAGTAACTTGGCCAGTAAAAGATTCTTGTGTAATTTACTTAACGTTTTCTTTGCGATTGGATTGGACACGGATTTAAAGCACACTTTTAAAATTTATGCTTTGCTATAAAAAAAATAATGCAATAGATAATGTGTAGAATCCTTATAAACTTAACTTATAAACTTAATAGAAGTAACATGGCACCCACCCGAGTGACCTCAGTAGGGTACACAATACAAAATGACAGTAACATTCGATGGCTGTTTTTGAGTCGTTGAATATGTCAGTGAAATCCAGATGTCACAAAATCGCAAGTCACTAAACCTAATAACAGTAACACATCATCTTTATTAATTATTCAAGCCCCAGTGCATGATGGGAACACTAGTATCAAAAAAGTTGAGTAGACTTTACTTAATTTTATGTTGATATTTACGCTTTCATTTCTACAAGTTTGAGTACTAATATAGAATTTACTTGTTTTGCCTTTTTTCATGTAGAAATGACATTTGTTTGTTTTTTCTGTAGTATTTACTTCCCCACAGAATCATTTTAATCAGTGAGGTTAATTCTAAGGCTGCAGGTAAATGTGGCATTTATCTGTTTTTCTCATAACAGTAGCCATGTTTCTCTTAACCTTCAAATTGTACAAACTGAAAATGTGATTTGAAAATACAGCCAATGGAAACTCAATTTTACAAAAACTCCTAGCCTGACTCGGGCATACTCAATTCTAGTCAGAATATGAGTCTGAAACTGCTCCACTGGGCTGTGATTATGGGGCGTGTTTCAACCGAACCAGGAAAGACATCAATTGGACAAAGCTACAACCAATCAGAACAATTGACACAACATGACAACATCAGCATCAGCTGAGGGCTGCAACAACAACTCTTAAATGACAATATCCTGGCCGGACTACTGTTGTCAGTGATAGAAGTATTTGAAATTAACATGATTTATTACTGTCTAGGGACATATCAGGGCCATTTTTGGATTAATTGAAATATATTTCTTACATACAGTTCCATTAAAAGTTGTTGTTGCAGCCTTCAACTGATGTTAATGTTGTCATGTTGTGTTTTGGCCTGAAGCTCCGCCCTCCACCGATCTACCAATCACGAAGTCAGTAGTGTTTCTGCATCCGGGTTGCCAGATCTGCTCTAGTTAGCACAGCTGCAGATCTACAAACGGTCCTGCTGATCCTGCAACCTATCTGACAACCTCAAGTCAGATGGAGCGGGAGAGGGATACACCGCTCTACAGTCATTTGAAAGTGATTGAAGTATCAGTTTTGGCCACAATCTTACATTCACTTCCTTTAAAACAACAATGTGAGCAGTTGTACAAAAAAATAAAAAAAATAATTGGATTTGAGAACTAGGCTTGCAGTGTGAATGTAGCATAAGAGTCTGAAAGATGCTACAAAAGTGGGCATGCAGAAATGTGGCCTTCACTAAAATGGATAAAATTGGTAGATTTTTTACGAAAATCATTTTAGTAGTTACCTATTCAAAACATGATACCACAATGCAAGTGTGATGCGGGTGTTTTTTAGTGCATTGTTATGTATGTGGTTGCTAGATGATTGCCAAAGTCTGATCACTTAATATCACTTAATATTTCTTCAACAAACTGCACGGTTTGAGGCATCATATGTAATACAGGGTGAGTGACACACTGAAGTTTAATACCTAGGGTTGGTGATTTGTTCAAATCCCAGTTTGTGCTGCAGTAATTGTGATGTTTGTCTTTGCAGCACCGCTGTACAGAAAACTGTGTAGGATGTGGCCTCTTTAAAGTAATGTGTTTGACAATGTTCTTTGTTTTATGTGTGCAGTGGATTTGTGTCTGTGTACACGCCTCGTGCTAATGGACTGACAGAGTCGCTCATTCTCTCTCTAATGCCACTGAGATTCATTCTGCCTTATGAGTTTAAGCCCTCAAAATGCCGTTATTCATTTAGAAACTTTTCACCAAAGGCATCTAAAGTTCCTTCAGATAGTTTCTCATCTCTTTCATTTCCATCATCCTGAGGGATGTCTTAATTATATTATTCATTGTTTCATCTCATTTAAGTGGTATGTATTGTCGGAGGCCTGTTGAAAGTAGAGGAATGGGAAATTGAGAGAGGCCTCAAACAAATCCTCACCGCCGCTGTCATGAAAATGCTTCAGATCAGATTTTTTGGCTTTAATGATAGAAACACAAAAAAGCATGCACTTCACTGGCAGATTGCTCAAAGTGGGTGCTTGGCCAAAAATAACTTAAAAGAGAGGAAAAAAAATATAGGAAGTCATCACACCACGACTCCAAAAAACAGAGAAATTTGGCACCAAAAATATAGAAATTCACTGACAGGCTCATAGAGTTGCCTGTCAATAAGTTTCTAAATATTTGGCTCCAAATTTCTGTATTTTTGGAGCTGTGGTGTGATGACTTAAGGACTTAAGACTTATTTCAAAAACATTCAAATATTTTACATTCCCTCTTGATTTTTAAACTGACCCATCATCTACACCCTCAAAATGATTTTCATGCATTCATATTTGTCAAACACAGTGTTGTCTTTTCTATAAGCATCCTTACCCGCTCCTACATCATGTAAAAATAAAACAAACGTTATTTGCTTTGTACTGAGAGTCAAAAGTCTGGTTCTGCGAGACTGTTCAGAGGATGTGATGTATGTTGCTTGACCACAGTTCACCCTGTTGCATGTGTGTTTGTGTCAGTAATATACTGCAGTGGGGAGGGTTGACACGTGCTCGTAAATTATCCAATTACCACAATCATGCTTTGTGAAATAAAGAAAGGGACAGATGAAAAAGCAGTGCGGAAAAGAAAAGAGCAGATGGTGGCACCATTCTTGAAACCAGCGGCCACTCCTTCCTCCACAGACTCAATAGAAAAGGTGGTGAAGATGAATTGCGGTGTGTGTCTTTGAGTGAGTGTGTGTGTGGTCTCGGGACGGTACGGTAATTGAGGGTTGTCCGTGAAAGAGAAGCCCTCAAGACTCTCATCTGGTTTCTGTCCGAAGGAAGAACTGATTGTCAGAGATGAAAGCTTTTGTTAAACAGTTTTATGCCCCACTTACGCTCACTCGTAGACCGGCGGTTTCCTAACACCCGATGAAATTGCGCAAGTCTGTTTTGCTTTACAGACAGGTATTGTGGTTTTTGTAAGTAGTCGATCTGTTCCTCATAAAGTGCCCAAATAAATAGCAAATGTCAAATAATAAAGGGCTTCTGTTTTGCCTCATTCTCATGTGGAGTCGTCTGTGCCTTTTTCAGAATATAATGCTATGAAGTATAGGGCACAAAGCATGTCTAACACCCCAGATGGTTGAAATTTTCATTAACCACTTTTACCTGTATTTTTCACAGACTTTCTTTGTTGTAGTGGAGAGCGGGGAACAACCTAACACTTTTTGACTTTTTCAGTTTGTATAAATCCACTTGGGGTTCAGAGTATTTATTTTTCCCTACATCAATTTCACATACTACAATTATGTAGCCTGACAAGCCAGACCCACATCAAGATGTTTGGTCTGGAAACTCACCATAGACAGGGCTCAATCTGAGGGGCGGATAAACGGTTGTCTTTCAAACTCCCTCTGCACGCGATAGGATAGCGCTACAACCAACCAGAGCAATGAAGGTGAAGCAGAGCTTGTTGATAGATTAAACATTCGCCGTATCCGGTCGGCAAATCTCCAAACACATCTTCCCTTTTTGAGAATGACTTCAGTGCCGTTCTTTGTTCTTTTCTCAGAGAAAAGCTTCCAAGTCTTCCAGAGTCGCGGTCAAAGCTGATTCGAAAGACCGCCGTTCGCCAGTTTCTGTGTTTACTAGAAGCACGCAAGCGCAACTCGGCCGTCATTATGTTAAGCCCCGCCCACCGACTATAAACACGATGTGATTGGCTCGACCAGAGTTTGGCGTTTACAGCTCAGAAGGGTATTGAGAGTTGTTAGACCAAGTAGGTGCGTCTAGATTTCTAGGCTTATGTGGTTTTGTTTTATTAATACAGTGTATACTTTTGGAAGTGAAATGTGACAACATACCCCATTGTAACATGACCATGACATGACAGCTTAAAATGTTAACTGATCTTATTAAAAAATAAGAAAAACTGAAATGTTTTGTCAATAAAATACAATTATTAACTTTTTCATATAAAATAATGGTATTTTTTTATTTATAAAAATGAACACATGTTTGTGTTTGACAGATGAAGACACAGCTATACAGTACTATAAAAAAAGATTGAAATTTCTGAATATCGGAAAGATTTAAACATACGTGCTGCAACAAAAATCTGATGCGCTGCTTAGGGTTGGGTATAATTTGAATTCCTGTTTAACAGTTCTGATTATTTTTGTTTCTTAATTTCAATTCTAATAAGGTAATATATATATATATATATATATATATATATATATATATATATATATATATATATATATATATATATATATATATATATATATTTGTATAGCGCCTTTAAAAGCAGGTTTCTCAAAGCACTTTACAGACAGCATAAATTAAAAAAAAAAAGAAGCATAACAGCAAATGAATAAACACAATGTAAGTACAAGCAAATAAACACATAAAATCAAGTTAATGTAAAAGCAATAAAATGTTTTAAGAAGAGATTTAAAAAAACACATGATATATATATATATATATATATATATATATATATATATATATATATATATATATATATATATATATATATATATATATATATATATATATATATATATATATATATATATATAATTCATATTTATTCTGAGGACCAAATTTACTAAACAGGGCAAATTAGCATGAGAACACAATCCCATAAAAGCACAGATGGGAGTGGTAAGTTCTGCTCGTGATCTCCTGACGACAGGCAAATGAAAGAACACAGACGCAGCTGGATCATTTCCATAATGGCCAGTGAAAGTTACCAGTTAGTGTCTGGTTTAAGACGTGCTTTCCTGTTGCTTAAATGGTAAAGCGTGGCACTAGCAACTCCATGGTCATGGGTTCGATTCCCAGGGAAAGCAAGAACTGACAAAAATGTAAAATGTGTACATTTAAATGCACTTTAAGTCGCTTTGGATAAAAGTGTCTGCAAAATGCATTAAAGAAAGGAATCACATGTGCATGTGGTTATCAGAGCTGCTAACTGGAGCTCTTGAAGCTCCACCCCATGAGCAGCAGCTCATTTGCATTTAAAGGGACACAAAAAGGTTATGTTTTTGCTCACCCTGAAAAAGTGACAATTTTAAAATGCTATAAAAAATTATCTTTGGGGTATTTTGAGCTAAAACTCCACATACACACTCTTATTTTACTTATCTTGTGAAAAGGGGCAATCAGCCACCCCTTTAATCAAGTCTCTTATGCTTTCACTATTGTGTAACCTTTAACAGAGTTGCTTTATGAGGTTTTATATCTGATGGTGCGCTAGAAGGGTAGATAGTAAATAGCAACTCACTATGGCATTGTGGTGTGTTCTTTTCATCATTTTTATAACTTAACATCATTTCTCTTCTTCTGCCTGCACAGCTCTGGTGTGTCGCTGCCATGGCGACCCTGACCCCCTGCTTCTTATGGATTTTTGCTGTCCTCCAATTGGCTGCCTGCTCGTTTCCAGAGGAACCTGGCCCTTTAATCTCCGCCCCTGCTGAGGGTAAGCACACACACACCCTATCCAATTAAACTGTACCATGTAAAGCTACATCAGCAGGTTAGTTTTCATTTGGACAAACTCGTCACATTTATGTTCTCTCATTTAGAGCATAACAGCACAATCAGCATTTAGCTCATAAATTAGCTTTGAGATTTTGCCTTCCAAAAAAAATGCACATCAGTTAACTTCCAAATTACTCGCCGAGTTTCTTGTCTGGCTATCACCAGACCAAGCTCAATCTTTTAAAGGGGTCATATAATGGTACATGCACTTTTTCAAGTTGATTGTATGGAAATGTGTGTTGACAGTGCCTGTACACAACCATCCTATAATGATAAAAATCCATCCAGTGTTTTTTTTTTTTTTATCTCCTTATATGTTTTCCCTTGTCCCACATCACCCCTTCCAAGACTGTTGATTGACAGCCGCGTGTCAACACAGACCCGCCCTGAGCGAGCTCATCATAGTCCGTCATTGTTGATATACGCTGGAGCAGAATGGCTTATAAGCGATTGTGGCGTTCTGTTCTTGGGTGTAATAACGAACATAGCAGTCATTCTGATGTTCCTAAATCCGAACTGCTGAAGACGCAGTGGATGAGTTTAGTTTTCGAAGGGAATATTACCCTGATCAACGTCAATGCTTTCATGTTTGCGTAAACCGTGAAGCATTTCTCACCAGACTGCTTTGTTAATGATGGTCAGTATAAAGCAGGTTTGGCTAAGAAGCTGCTCCTAAAAAAATGGATCGGTACCAGCTATTCGTGTTCCTGCTGCACTTCCAGAAGAAGTGAGTGTAGTTTGAAACGCTTGCACGCTTCACGATGAACACGGCTAAAGTTTACAGAATCATATTAACTTAACATTGTTCTGGAGAGTCTGCTTTGTAACTTTACTGCAGAAGAGTCGTGATCAACAGGCATAGTTCAAATGACTGTATGCAATCGGATAGTCCTTCAACCAATCAGACCACAAGAGGCGTGAACAACGGGCAACGACCCATCACTATCCGTCATCGTGTTAAACCCGCCAATAGCGCGCCAGGTGGATAAGCCAGTCTGTGATTGGTTTCCGCAAAAGTGTAACAGAAGCAGTGGAAATGAATGTGCAGGTTTCCAGAACGAGTTGCAGGACGAAATCAAATTGCCGGCTGATCAGGCTGGGTTTACCTAGTCTGCCAAGTTTCATCAATATAAACATCATAAAAAAATATTTCTGTCTGCTTTCCGTCCTTCCACTGAAAGTATGTTCAAAGTGGGTTCATTCTCGTGTTACGCAGCACGTTTGAGCTTCAGCAAGAACCAATGAGGTTCATTCTCGTGTTACGCAGCACGTTTGAGCTTCACAAGAACCAATGGGGTTCATTCTCGTGTTACGCAGCACGTTTGAGCTTCAGCAAGAACCAATGAGGTTCATTCTCGTGTTACACAGCACGTTTGAGCTTCGCAAGAACCAATGAGGTTCATTCTCGTGTTACGCAGCACGTTTGAGCTTCACAAGAACCAATGAGGTTCATTCTCGTGTTACGCAGCACGTTTGACCTTCAGCGAGAACCAATGAGGTTCATTCTCGTGTTACGCAGCACGTTTGAGCTTCGCAAGAACCAATGAGGTTCATTCTCGTGTTACGCAGCACGTTTGAGCTTCACAAGAACCAATGAGGTTCATTCTATTGTTACGCAGCACGTTTGAGCTTCACAAGAACCAATGAGGTTCATTCTCGTGTTACGCAGCACGTTTGAGCTTCACAAGAACCAATGAGGTTCATTCTCGTGTTACACGGCACGTTTGAGCTTCACAAGAACCAATGAGGTTCATTCTCGTGTTATGCAGCACGTTTGAGCTTCAGCGAGAACCAATGAGGTTCATTCTCGTGTTACGCAGCACGTTTGAGCTTCAGCGAGAACCAATGAGGTTCATTCTATTGTTACGCAGCACGTTTGAGCTTCAGCGAGAACCAATGAGGTTCATTCTCGTGTTACGCAGCACATTTGAGCTTCACAAGAACCAATGAGGTTCATTCTATTGTTACGCAGCACGTTTGAGCTTCAGCGAGAACCAATGAGGTTCATTCTCGTGTTACACAGCACGTTTGAGCTTCGCAAGAACCAATGAGGTTCATTCTCGTGTTACGCAGCACGTTTGAGCTTCACAAGAACCAATGAGGTTCATTCTCGTGTTACGCAGCACGTTTGAGCTTCACAAGAACCAATGAGGTTCATTCTCGTGTTATGCAGCACGTTTGAGCTTCAGCGAGAACCAATGAGGTTCATTCTCGTGTTACGCAGCACGTTTGAGCTTCAGCGAGAACCAATGAGGTTCATTCTATTGTTACGCAGCACGTTTGAGCTTCAGCGAGAACCAATGAGGTTCATTCTCGTGTTACGCAGCACATTTGAGCTTCACAAGAACCAATGAGGTTCATTCTATTGTTACGCAGCACGTTTGAGCTTCAGCAAGAACCTATGAGATTTGTTCTCACATGTTTGAGCTTCTGTTTATGTTCACTGATCAATGTTTGTATGTGAATAAAAGGCTAAATTCAGCCTAAATAAATCTGTGCATCTTATAAAATTCTTAAAAAAGTCTGGAATAAAAACTAATTTAAAAATAATAATTAAAATGTTGATGTTTGACTAAATGATGTTTCTTTTACTAAGTTCGGGAGGAGCACTTTCAAATGATCTACTCAATCATGGTCATTCCAACCAGCTGTCAACAATCAGTAATTAACATGTCTACCAATCAGCTCAAGTGGAGGATCACATAAATACCTCCACCACCACCACCCCTTCTACCTCACACGCACCTGGTTAACTTTCCTAACCAGAGATACGGGGGGAGTACTCTGGTTCGGGCCAAATACCGAGCTCGGAGCCCTCTCCTCAGACAGCACGCCAAATACACATACCATTCATTTTATCTGACTTATTTGTAAGTGTAAACTCGTGAACTGAGACCATTTAGCATGAGATGCATTGAGAACAGGTTGCAGCATGAAAATTACTTTTAGGAAATGTTAACTTAAAGTTAACCCCATAAACATTATCATATAATTCACACTCCACCCTTGAATGTGGTTGTTTTTTGTTAAAGATTTAGGCAGCATACTGCACCACCACTTTTGCGAAGCCACTTCCAGACTACTCTTTTAAACGTACATATGGTTGACATGTGATGTGGACATGTCGCGCTGTTTTTAAATAGTTTTGCACATTAGTGTTCATGGATGGATGAAATACACCATATGGCTGTGATCTTTTTAAAAGCCTTTCAACATAATGGCGCTGGAAAAACAAGACACAAACTGTGAATGTGTGTTTTGAGTATACGAGTGGTTTTATTCCCTATAGATCCACAAACCAGAATCAGTGATATTGATGAACAGCCACTCATGCATCTCTAATGATTCAGTAGAGACCAGGGGTTAAAGGTCATCCAGCACAATGTGTATATGTGTGTATGAGGGTCAGGTTATGTCTCCACAAGCCTAGTTAAACCCAAATTCACCTACATTAAAAGGGTCCTGCCAATGTTTGCTGTCTGCAAGGAAAACGGCTCTGTAAACATATTAAATAATGTCTTAATGAGAAAGTAAATAGCTAAAGGTTTTATGTGAGGAGTAAATTTAGAGGTAAAAAACTGAAAATAATAATTAGCTCAGTATAAAAGCAACAGAAGTCAGTGAAGATAGAAAAACAAACATGTGTGTTTGTGAATCAAAGTAAAATAAGGTGACCTTTCAATGGGTTTTCCACATTTAATTGCTCTTACCAAAGCATAAAAAAACATTTAAACCCTCGTGAAATGTGTCCAAACAACTAAAGGCAAAATAAGCCGGCAACGACAACAGTATCTCTATCCTTCTCTCCTTATTACAGTGGAATTAATTAATAGCAGTAACTGTACAGAATAGTATTAACGTTCAGTAAATATGTGTGTGTGTGTGTGTCCTCAGGCTTCTCTGCCCTCAGACACAGAATGCAGATCCGTCTCACTGTGGTTGGAGGACACATTCCTGTTAGTTGTTTTTTCAGTGGTAATCTGTTTTCTAATTGTGTTTAACCTCTTTCCACGGCATTTGGAAAGCAATTTTCCTTATCTGCAATGTGTGAACACACTCTGAACTGCTAGCGACTCTTTTCAACAGCGTTGTGTGCAGGAGCCTTTTGGGGGACACAATGTAAAACTTATCAGCTTTGCTCATGAATATTAATTATGTGATGGGACATTGGCCCAGGAGTCCTTAACTGATTGCCTGGGCAAGTTGCATTAGCCATACTAGGATTAGTGTGTGCATCAGTGTTATTTTATTATAATTGATGTAATATTTTAATACTATTTTAAATTAGCTTTTAGTTTTATATTCTATGTTTAAGTTTTTGTTACATTTTATGTACTTTATATATATATATATATATATATTTAGCTATTTTTATTTCAATATTGTCAAATTGATCCCCGTTCACACAGATCTGTGAAAATGACTAAAAGCGCTGTATTATGCTGCCTGGTCAGTAGTTGGTGATGTTACGTTGTAAAGAAACCTATAGACTGAACATGTAAAATGCACACACGACGTCATCATTTTTAGCATTTTTGTACACTGTAAAAAAAATCCCAGTAAAATGTACGGTAAAAAAAAACCTAAAAAAAAACCTCAGCTGTCGTTGCTAGAATCTTACCGTAAAAAATACGGTAGCAACATTTTAGGTTTTACAGGACAGCACTTAGTTTGCTGTCAATTTTACAGTTCAAAACTCTATAATTTAAAGATGTATTTAAGGGCCCAGCCCCAGATCTCTGTGTGGATCATATCAGTAGACTCCTTGTGATCTCTCTGGATTATTACAATTAATAGCAAAAATGTTTGGAAATGCAAACTGATATTTCCTACTGAAACACTACAGCAAAAAAAGATACAATGAATCAGTTCAAAATCTACTCTGAATAAACTTCAGTCTAAGTGTGTTTCAGTCTAAGTGTAACAGTTTACCGTAATGGATTATCAGTAAGTAGGGTTGGGTACCGAAACCTGGTGCCAATATAGCACCGGTACCAATAAAACCGGTATGTACCGGGCCGAATCAGAACGCAGATTTCGGTGGCTCATTTCGGTGCCGCCAAATGTACTTTCACGCTTTGGCTGGCACTGAGCCAAAGACAGACGCGCTTAACGCTCGTCACATATCACACCGATTCAGTGTTTAAAAGAGTACTTCAACACTGGGAAGATGAACCTGTATTTAAAATTATTTTTGAATTTGGTGCCTCTAGACTGAGAAAAGACAGAAAATGTATTTTTGTCTCATGGGGATGAAAGACTACAATTCCCAGAATGCTTCGCTGCCCTGTGAGGCCATTCCCAAAGCCACCTACTTGATTACTGTGACTGAGTTGGAGAAGACACTACAATTAAAAACTGGACGTGTCTGTTCAATATAATGAGTGAGTGACCGCGCGAGTATCACAGCACTGAGCACTGACTGCAGGAGTCAGATAAATAAGCTCTCGTGATGAGCTGAGGTAATCGCGACTACTCTCGCGGCATACATCCACAACGCGAGTTCAATCTGGCGTGTTTCAGTTCATGCCTTTGCAAGCTTAACTTTCATAGAAATTAATTTGAGAAGTTAAAAGACTTACATTGCTCACCATATCTCTGTTTAAATGAGTGCCTGTAGCTGAGCTGAGCTCTGAGTGTGATCTCCATCCCTCATGCGCGGGTTCAAAACATGCGGAAATAGCTCCCTCTGCCTGCTGTAGTCTTTAGCCTTTGGCCAAACATTCCTCCTATGATGCAAATATCGTCAATTTGCATCATAGGAGGAATTTTTCCAGAAATAAAATGCATAAATCTCTTGTCTCAGGGGGATATGAGGGGGGAAAGCACAATCATTTGAATATACTCTAGGGTTTCTACTGATACAAAGCCATATGCTAATCGCTGAAGTAACCCTTTAAAACCACATCTTGTTTATTTTAGGTTTCAGACATTTAAATGCACATAAGTAACAGCAAAAACACATACTGATGTCTATAGCGGCAATGACAATCCTTTCAGACAGTTATAATTTGACTGTGTTTTATTCATATCAGATACACATTATATAAGTTACTATATAGTTTACTCTATTCTTCTCCGGGTTCTCCGGTCATTTACTTTCATGTATTTTGTGAGACGTGGATGAATTTACGTGATGTAAATCCGACAGATCCGATTCTCTGAGGCGCAAACTAACATGGTGGCGCCCATCGCGCTTTAGATCAACTAACATGATCATTATAAGGGCTTTAAATGACAAAACACATGCACTTACACATATTTGGAAATAAGAATATCAGATAGTTTGTGACATAGGTAACAAGTTTGTGAATATTTGGAATAAAAAAGAAACAAACTAAATAAAACCGATAGAGCTGAGCTGTCATACAGTGCTGTTGTGGCTGCTGTGTGTCATGTGAGAAGCCATGGAAACAATAAGGCGATGCTTTCTAAAATATTTAGCCAGAGAATATGATCATATTTCTGCAAAATAATTCTGACCTGAAGCTGGTTTGTAGGATACCATAAATTCAGACTACTTTGCTGTTATTAGTGCTGTAATTGTCCTTTTGTGGCTCTTTTTTTTAACGTATCAGTTCAGGCACACTTTAGGCACCGGTACCATTTTAAAAGTACTGCTTTGGCACCGGTATCGTAAAAAACCCAAACGATACCAAACCCAATCTGTAAGTAATGATGTTTATTCTTTTTCTCATAAAATGCTATCACATGACTTCAGAAGAATTAGCAAGTTGATGCTTTTATGGGGACTCCCTATTTAATCTAATTGCAGATAGAGCGACCAGAATATCATGTAAGAAAGAAAGGTTTGGACTGACAAGAGGGCAAGTAAATAATGACATAGCTGTTATTTTTGGGTGAACTTTCCCTTTAAGAAAACTTGTAGTTTGACTCTGCATTGAGAAGACACGGTGATGTATGTTTTTGTTCTTTATTCCTGTCTCAGAGGTCTTCTATCTCTAACTCTTCTGGGAAAGTGATGGACGCATTCCTGCCTGTGGTTTAGTGTCTGTTTCATCCATCTATACTTCATCTTTTGGCTCTTTTGTTTGGGTGCCCCGAATGTATCTCTTTTTCAAACTCAACGAATCATTTTTCCAAGTTCTGACATCCGCGTTTCCCCCTTCTGAATTCTCTCTGTTTCTTTATCTGTAAGTGGTGAGGCGATATCCAGTGTTTGTGGGCCGAGCTCATCGCTCTTACACCCGTCAGGAGCCGCTGTACATTCAGACCGTGCTGAAAGTCAACCGTACACTCTACATTGGAGCCAGGTAAAGCCTACATGCACTCGACACATACACATTTCAAATGAAAAAATCATTTTTATAATCATCTTGCAAGAACAATACTGTACTAAGGAACAAGTGTAAATGATTCTCTGTGGTAGTCGACAAGATGTTACATCTACTCATTCATGCACTCATTCGAGATTCATTCACTCACTCAGTGACATGACCGTATTTGGTTTTATTTAAATGAATATGACATGAATATAATATCCGCCCGTTTATTAAAGCCTTTCTGTTTCACTAAACCGTCTCGGTACCTAATTGGTCTTAATCGGAAATGACAAGCTACACAATGAGTAAATGTCATTACCGTTTTAAAGCTCTGACACGAACCCCCATGTCCTAGCTCAACACAATCAGCCAATATAGCAGCATGGTCTTCACACACTGCCAAAGTGTGCATGTGGAAATCTGTGTCCAGTTTGACTGGTGGTACATTTAGTTACATCTTTGAAATCCGTCACATGTACAAGCCTTCAAAGTCCGAGCTGGGAGGATTTAGACTCTCAAGGGGGTTTGCATGTGGTCCTGGTTAGGCGGTGGTTGAAAGTTAAACCCCTGTTCGCTGACCTTTAACCATTACACAGTCAAGCAGCTTAAACGCTTGCTCTCTCTCTGAAGCTGGAGAACAGATATAGTCTATGTTGAGTTTCTGAGCGCTCTTATAAACTCTCTTACACATTTTAGAAAAGTGGAAACTCTTATAAACCAGTTACTTTTACCATAAAGCTCTGAGGCTGACATCTCTAGAGCTGAGAACTCAAATTTAGATTTCCTCATAGACAGGTTGATGGATTTGTTTGATCAAACCCTTTAGTGCTCCAGTGTATTAGATGCTAAAATATATATCTTCTGTCTCGTCTCGCTTAGTCACATGATTTAGACTGCAGTTTGATTTGCATGCTTCTAATATGCTCTACACACTATGTACTTCACTGGCCCGTGGAAAATATTCTAATCAGAATTGGTTATTGCATCAGAAGTTTTTGTTATTTTAGTATTATTTAAATACGATTTAGTTTTAATGAATATTTTAAAATATTATCTTATATTTTTCATATTCATTTTAAATGTAGTAACAATTTTATGTTTTTTTAAATTGTTTTTGTTAATGTATCTGTTTAGATTTTTTATTTAAATTAGCCAACATTTATATTTTAACTTTATTAATAGTTATAGTTTCAGTCAACAATAACTCTCTGACATGACAGTTTTTGGTAAGTTTACTAGGGCTATTTTAAGATGATTTGTCTTCAGTTAACCTAATTAGTCATTTTTTTTAAGGAAAAACTTCATTTATTTTTGTTAGATTAATGGGAAAAAAGTAGGAGTAAGTAGGATATATTTAATACTAATAAAAGTAATTTAAAAATAATTTTATATATATATATATATATATATATATATATATATATATATATATATATATATATATATATATATATATATATATATTCACTGAAAACAACTCTCATGTTACACAAATTTGCCTCAAATATATACTTTTTTATTAATAAACCATTGCTGTCTGAAGAAAACCTTGTATCTCCAAAAATGCTACTTTTTAGGAAATAAATACTGTATGTCAATTAAACTTGATATTGCGGTTTTATTTATCAGACACTTGCACTTTTAACAAGTACACTCTCAGAAAAGTTCGGATCATGGTTCGGATATGCTGGTTTTGTCGGTAATAATGGTTGCTGAGGAAGGAAATGGGGCGGAGTTATGAGGTTCCACTGACAGTTTGAGGATCCAATGGAGTTTTGAGGTTTAGTCACAAGCTCTTTTGAATACTTTTCATTGGTTAAATGCTCCATTCACGTCATGTCGTAATCAAAGTCTCAAGATGAAAACATGCAACGTTATATTCGGAAATGTTCACGTCTTATGACTGTGAATTATGCGTTTCTATGGCACCACTATCAACACCTAAATGAACCTGCAGTGGTCAGCGGTCATGTGGTACAAAGTAGGAGCTCTCAAACTATTTCCATCTTACAAGCTGCAATTACCAGCTCAAGGATGTGAATGCTTTTTACAAGTTAAAATCGTGTTATTGTGGTTATTACGACATGACGTGAACGTACCTAAATATTCTCAAAAAATCACAGGCAGGTGTACAAGGTGAACAATAGTAATGATTTATGAAAAAAGTAGAAAAATGGAAATACAAGCTTTCCACCTGACAGCGACAATATTGTGTGTGTGTGTACTGTAGTTTAATCTCTATAAAGTCTGTAAATTTGGATACAGTATTTGTGGTAAATGAAGCCCCATTTCCATTGTTACTAATGGTCTGTGTATACTTTGTGTGTGGTTGTGTGTGTGTGTGTGTGTGTTGGTGCAGAGATGACCTTTATCGAGTGGAACTGGACCATGTATCTGGAGATGAAATGTTCTACAGCAAGGTGAGCCCCTGTACTGCTCTCTGTCTCTTACACACACATAATTGCATGTATGAACACTTTGCTTACCCTCCCATGGATGTGGGTGATGATTTTATACCTTTATCATTTCGCAGAAAAGGACGTGGGAATCCAATAAGAATGACATCCGCATCTGTAGAATGAAGGGCAAACATGAGGTGAGTGTTCAGTGCCAAATAACACAAAGGTTTTTTTTGGGTTTTTTTCACGTTTCACGGTCATTTTAACGCCATCTGAGTGGAGAAATTCATTCAAAGCAGTTTGAATGATTACTTGCCAAGAGCTTGATGTGTGTCCTCATATGAATACATTCTCCCAGAGAGTAAATGTATAAAATAAGGATTTAGTTTATATTTGCAGTCTCACAAGAAAACGTCACTTTAGCCTCTAAGCGGATGCTTTTAACTTCATTACGGAGGGTTACTAACTGCCTCGGTTAGCATTGGATGTTTGAGGGATTTTTATTTATTTTTGAGGGATGGATATTTTTAACTTCTGTAATTATTAGATTAATGTTACTGTCAATTTAGCTGCCAGTTACTTTTATGTTTTATTATATATAATATCTTCTCTTTTGTTAATTGCTCTCTTATGTTATTGTGTTAAATATTAACTTGATGCGTAAAAAGCAAACACTAATGCAACTCATGCAGCATGTTTTTTTTTTTTTTTTTTTTTTTACATTTACATGCATTAATTCAAAGCAACTTACAATAGAGGGACATGCATTTTATGAAAGAGATGACAATATTCATAGTATACATATATCTTTGATTGAAGGATTTTTCAAATAAACTTGGCATAAGTTTATTTGAAAAATCCTTCAATCAAAGATAAAGTATCCAAAAATATCCAACACTTTCTGTAATGCCTGACATCGGACGAAACAGTTTTTTATAAACAATTACTCTACTTTTTTTCCCCATTAAGCACTAATGCTATTACCGTATATCAATATGCAATTTCAATTATGCGTTTAAATTCTCTTCTAGGCAAACACGCCACCATTCTGAGTTAACGAGGGTAGAGTGCACCGGATTCATTTTTATGAAAAGTTTCATTTTCCTGCTGCAATTACCGTTGCGATACAGTTGACGGAAAGCTGGTGGTAAATGTAATTTAACTGAAAGGCAATATTCATGGTCTTTTGTGTGTATCACATTCCGGCGTCTCCATTGGAAACAGTTTTGGCTTTTATTCAGCACATTTGGACCTGACAGCTCCTGCTGCAGTTCTACTCAGTAATGAGGGATCTACATGCTGGCTTGGTAAAAACAGGTGTTACTGTATCATTATATAATGAACAACGGAGTTAAGAGGATTTAAAGAAGGTGATTTGCCACGTTAGCAGGAAACGTGGCCTTTATTGACTTATGTTGAGGGATGATGGATTTGATGACACGACACTTAAAAATAAAGGTTCTTAATGGCCTCCGTGGTTACATGAAGAACATTTAACATCCATGAAAGCAAAAGTTTGGACATTACTATTTGTAATGTTTTTGAAAGAAGTGTCTTCTGCTCATCAAGCCTGCATTTATTTGATCAAAAATACAGAAAAAATTTAATATTGTGATATATTATTACAATTTAAAGCTGCTGATGATTAACTTTTTTTGTGTTCAAGATTTACAAAAATTATACAATGACAATGTACAACATGAATACATTTTCTAAACCATGTTTTTGTCTTTTTGCCATGTTTTGATCTGCCATAGACATAAACAGAGAGAAGTAGCTCTGGCTGCAGTGTTCTTCCGTAAGACACGTGCAGTTCTGTTTATTAACCACTAGAGTGCAAAAAGTTAGGGACTGCAGCTTTAAAATAATTGGTTTTCAATTTATTATACTTCAAATTAGCATCGTTACTCCAGTCTTCAGTCTCACATGTGACATCCATCCAGTCTATCACATGATCCTTCAGAAATTATTCTAATATTCTGATTTATTATGAGTGTTGGAAACAGTTCTGCTGCCTAATATATTTGATGAATAAAAGGTTCAAAATAACTGCATTTATTCAAAATAAAAACATATTTTCAAATAATATAAATCTCTTTTACTATCAATTTTTACTATCAAAAAATGCAGGCATGATGAACAGAAGAAACTTCTTTTAAAAAAAATTACAAATAGTAATGTGTCCAAACTTTTAGCCTGTAATATATATATATATATATATATATATATATATATATATATATATATATATATATATATATATATATATATATATATATATGGATTTTGCATTCATTTTTGCTCTGATTTTTTAGTGTCCTGCTGGAGTATTGCATTTTTAAAGGGATAGATCACCTCAGATTGAAAACTATTCTAAATATAGAATAGAGTTTCTTTGTTCTGTTGAACGCAAAAGAACACATTTTGAAGAATATGGGTAACTAAACAGTTGTTGGTTCTCACTGACTTGAATAATAAAAGTATGGGAATAATACAATGGAAGCCAAAGGGAACACTGAAAAAAAAGTGTGTTAGATTTACATGATTTAATTGTGTACATCGGTCCCACATGAACCAATTAAGTTAAACAAACATAATTTGTTCATGTAACTTCAACATCGTTGAATTAATAGATTTTAAGTGACTCAATTAAGTAGTCTCAAATTAATTTTAAAGGGCTCCCTGACATGATTCAGGCATTCAATTTTCATTAATCCACTTCAATTTCATATACTTAAATGTTACACAACTCAATTATAAAACTGCTCTAAGTTGACAAACTTTTAGCTAGCAATAGCACACATGCATTAGCATCTTAAATGGTAAGTATTAAAAGCTCCTAGCAGTTAAGACATGAGTTGTATTTGTCCACATGCAGCCTAAGCAAATGCTCCAATCTTCTCCACAATGGTAACCCAATAGTTACCATTGTGAACTGAACACAAGCAAATTAAGTTAGGGCAAAATGTAAAGCAATTGTGTTGCTTTAGTTAATTTAAACTGAACAAAGAAACTCATTATTTTGGGGGGAACTATCCCGTTAAGACCTGAAATGAAAAAAATACCTGTGTATCACACCTCGTGTTCTGCAACCTAATTGGTCATTTTTCCTCATTCCTTGATCTATTCTGCCCAAAAATTCTCCTCAACTCTCGGTTTAATATTCTCTTTAACTTGAGGAGATTGTGAAGGCCTGTTTTTAGCTGAAGTTGGGCCGAGTTCAGTTCTCATGTCTGAATCGCAGACGCGATTGTGTCTCTCTTTGATGTTTTCGTGATAGACTTATTATTATTTCGTTTTTATTCTTTAGTTCAGAGGCTAATTACCTTCTGCCTTCTGCCCACCTTCATGATGTTGGATTCATGCTTTCCCGCTCTTTCGCAAACCAGGGCGTTTTAATATGTGTATGACTGCAGGGGAGAGAACTTCAAGGGACTGAGTGTCAAACCTGGACAAGGATTATTGTTTGGCAAGTGGGAGCTTACAAATTACACCTGTCTGCCACCCACCCACATGTTCACAGAAATCTGAGACATCAAACAAGCACCTGCGAATCTTTGCCTCTGGCACTTTCTGCAACAGGGTCTCATTCTCTCTCCTTCTTGCTTTTCTTTCTCGCTCTTTCTGTGTTTTTGTTCGTGATCACTAATTACCTCAAACACTATAAACTGTTGTTTTTTTTTCAAAACATTCGCCACTAATTGTATGAGAGAGACAGAATATTAGCGCAAACTGACAGAAAGGGAACAAAAAAGTCCAGAAATACGTCAGTTTGAGACACGTGTCCAATTACCCGTCCTTCTGTCAGAGATCTGACCGCACACCTCCACACACCACTGAAGTCAGATTGCTGATCCAGGAGCCAGATTTCACATTTCATGCGCTCTGAAATAAGATTAGATGGACTTTAGAAAGCGTTGTCAGATTAAATGTGTTTGATCTGATCTAGCATGTGTTCCCTCCGTAATTGTGGCCTTGCTGCTTGATTTAAGCTGACATGATTTGATAATGAGGGAGGAAATTCAATATCCTTATTCTGACTCACGTTATTACACACTTACTACAGTAAGGATCGGCAAAATTGCATCTAGTTCCACAAAATATATTGTCAATGTGAACTATGGAGCCTATGAAAGCCTGTTTCCTTTTTGGAATAAAAATAAAATATTTAAAATGAAAGATAATTGTGGCTTTTAATCTCTTATAATTGCGAGTTAAGAAGTCAGAATTGCGTGATATAAACTCGCAATTACAAGAAATAAAGTCAGAATTGCAAGAAATAAAGTCGCAATTGCGAGGTCCAACTTTTTTCTTAAAATTGCGAGTTTATACAATAGCTCACAATTCAAACTTTTTACTTTTTATTCTGTGGCAGAAAGAAGCTTCCATAGGAGCCTCTAAAGGGACATGGTGATAAAAAAAAAATGAGTTGGAAGGTTAAAAATATGAGTTAATGCTTTTGCGTTTTCTCACAAATGTTTGCGTTCTCTCGAGAAACTTTGCGTTTGCTCATAAAACGCTTTCATTACCCTGAGAAACTTTGCGCTCACTCGTTTAGTGGAGCGAACGCAAAGTTTCTCAAGGGAACGAGAAAGCAAAGATTTGTGAGAGAACACAAAACATTTGTGAGAGAACGCAAAAGCATTAACTAATAATTTTTCCTCCCATCTCATGCTTTTTTTATCATGTCCCTTTGGGGCCTCTGTAGAAAACTTTTATTATCGTTAAAGGTCCCGTTCTTTGCGTGTTTTCGAAGCATTGATTATGTTTATAGTGTGCAATATAACATGAGTTCATGTTTCGCATGTAAAAAAACACAGTATTTTTCACACAATTGACTTATCTGTACAGCGCTGTTTCCTCTGTCCTAAAAACGGCCTGATGATTTCCTTGTTCTATGAAGTCCCTCCTTCAGAAATACGTAACTAGTTCTGATTGGGCCAGCGCTTCTCGTGTTGTGATTGGACAGCAGCTTAGCGCTCTTTGCCCGGAAAGGTCCCGCCTCTTACCATAACGGGGAGATGTAAGCGCTGAATGCGTGCTCTTCTCCACGTGGGAGAGCAATGAGACCATGCCCACTATTTTGCGTGTTCTTGTGGGCGGAGCGTTAGTCAACAAACGGTTCTAGTGACGTCATTACATCCCTGCACTTCCTGCTGTAGTCCAAACCGGCCGTTCGCTGTAGGCTTTGAAAGGGAACTTCTGTTAAATAAAATATCTCGCTTAGCATCAAACTTTGAGCTTTATAATTTTACAGGTATTATTTATGCTCTAACAGCAACATTTCACACTAACTAAAGTTTGAAAGATGGGATAGTGAAGAATGGGACCTTTAAAGCTGCTGTCCGTAACTTTTTTTGTTACGGACTTTACAAATATTATACAATGACAATGTACAACATGAATACATTTTCTAAACCATGTTTTTGTCTTACTCTGAATCATTATGGTACACTTTTAATAAGTATTTATATTGGGACTATTTCAGGCCAGACTGGTAGGTACCGCTGCGGAGGAGCACAGTCCCTGTGTGATCCGCCATAGACATAAACAGAGAGAAGTAGCTCCGGCTGCAGTGTTCTTCCACAAGACACGTGCAGTTCTGTTTATTAACCACTAGAGTGCAAAAGGTTACGGACTGCAGCTTTAACTAAAACTATTACAAATAATTTTCATTCATTAAAGTAAAGCTAAAAAATAAAATAAAATAAAGATGAAAAAAATGAGAATTGTTGCTTTTGCAATTACCTTAAATTAAGATAAGTTAAAGTAATACAATTACTAAAACTGAAATGAATAAAGCTACATAGAATTTTTAAAATTATTAATATAAATGACAAAAACACACAAAATGACTAAATTAAATTACTGAATTAAACTAAAATTAAAGTGAAATCTGAAAATATGATTATAAAAGCTAATTCAGTATATTAATAGACTAGTATACTATACTTTTTTTACTTTATGATTTCAGTATTACTAAAACAATACTAAAATAAATATAAAAAACACAACTTAAAAGTTAGAATTCCTATTCATCTCAATGTCAGTTGCTCAGCTAGTGCTGAGGTCAACTTTACTCAAGTTACTGTAGTAAATGCTGCACAATGATATCGCGCCCATTAACATGATTAGTCTTTTGCTCGACCATGTTATCAAACAGCAAATAATGTGTTGCTAATGTTACACATGTAACATTACCATGTTCCTGTTCACCATCTCAGTCTGCCTTCAGTATCAGTCAGTATCTAAACACTTTGAACATCATAGAAGGTCAGTGGACTAAGCCATTTCATCATAACATCATATATATATAGACTCACCTGATTGAAATAGTTCATGCTAAAGCCTGCCCACACGTTGATGTGATTGGTTATGAGGTAGTTTGTGATGTAAGAAACACCAACGATTTCAAACTGCTTAAGGAGAAGACTTTTAAGGAGAAAATACTCAGCAATGGTGTTGACTTAGGAATTTGGCTTGTCTGAAAGCATATTAAAAACACCACATAGACATAAAAACAACACTAAAAACTTGATTTTCACCATGGGGGACTTTAAATCACAATAACAGCTTCAGAGGTAGATAAATGGATCATTCATCATTCATTTGAAGGGTCTTCAGATGCAGCAGTTGAATTATTGCATCTGTCACTCGGGCTGCTTTGATTGGCTTTTATGAAGCACAAGATAAAAAGATTTCTACAGCAACAACATAGTGACAACAACAAGATCATGCCTGCCTCCTGTGATACTGCTATAGGGAGTCTATAAATGTATGTGTGTGTGTGTGTGTGTGTGTGTGTGTGTGTGTGTGTGTGTGTGTGTGTGTGTGTGTGTGTGTGTGTGTGTGTGTGTGTGTGTGTGTGTGTGTGTGTGTGTGTGTGTGTGTGTGTGTGTGTGTGTGTGTGTGTGTGTGTGTGTGTGTGTGTGTGTGTGTGTGTGAGGAAGATAGAATAGACACACACACACACATACACTCACACACAAACACACAGAAAGCCACTTAGGTATCTCAAACAGTTACAATTGTCATTTTTACCTGCTTGAAGGGCATAGCCGGAAGCCTATATTTGTATGGTCGTTCTGAATGAAAATGAGCAACGGATTCCTACATGAAGGATTTACTGATTATCTTATTGTTCAGTTCTGAGGAAAAGGTTATTGCTCAGATATTGCTACTTTATAGCTCAAGGCAGTTAAATTTGATCCAATTTTCAGCTCATAATATAGTCGCAGCAATCTGAATACACTCTGTAAACATTCACAATTACTATTTTAACAATTGCTCATTTCATGTTTAATATTATGCAATTTATGATTTCTCTTTTGAATACTATATGGTCCTTCTTAGAGAGACGGGACAATGTATCGAAGCACTGAATGTGCACTTATCCATCTATACAGTACCTTAAAGCTATGGATGAGGACACTTGTAGCCAATCAGCAATAGGAGGTATGCCCACTCATGATGGGGGAGGAGAGAGGGCGATCCAATCAGCAGTAGGGGGTGTGTCCACCCATGATGAGGGAGGAGAAGGAGTGAGCCAAACAGCAGTAGGGGCGTGTCCACTCATGATGCAGGAGGAATAGTGAGCCAATTAGCAGTAGGGGCGTGTCCACTCATGATGGAGGAGGAATAGTGGGCCAATCAGCAGTAGGGGCGTTTCCACTCATGATGGAGGAGGAATAGTGAGCCAATTAGCAGTAGGGGCGTGTCCACTCATGATGGAGGAGGAATAGTGAGCCAATGAGCAGTAGGGGTGTGTCCACTCGGAGGAAAAAGAGTGAGCCAATCAGCAGTAGGGGGTGTGTCCACTCATGATGAGGGAGGAGAAAGAGGGAGATTTGAAGAAAGACTGTAGAAAGAGAGATGGCTGAAAGACATTACAAAAGAGAAAAGGTCAGAGGAATATCACTGGGAAAAGAAGGGTTATGATCAGGCAGGAGCTTTAGAACCCGCATTTATATTAGAAAAGCTTTCCAGCGCTGGAGAGGCCTAAAAACAGCCGTTGAGGTTGCGTAGCTTTTGCTCCATACGCGAGTAACATTAGTTTTGTTGTTTCACAGAACCAAGATATACTGTTGTTGTAATGTCAGATGTAGTAACTGGACAGTTTTGAGTGTCATTGTTTGTCTGGAGCTGCTGGAGACTAGCAATCAACTCTTGTGTAGTGTATGTAAAAAAAAAAAAATCCTTGTCGTCCGTCCGCCATCGTTGCTCTATTTTTCGTGAAGCATTTTTTTTTAGCTTCGCTTCAGCTGTGAATAAACAGACATCCACTCTTGCACTTGAGGGCAGAGCAATGAATGGAGAGGTGTGTTTGTTTCGGTTGATTTTTTAAATATCAACAGTGTGTCTCATAAATTGCTTACAACAGCTTTGAACCAGGGTTTCCCAAATAGGGGCTCATAAACCCCTGGGGTTTGACGAGGGAACTGCAGGGGATTTGTGAGTTAATGAAAAGCTAATAATGAATGAGATCAAATGTAACATAAAAATAAACAAATGAGGCTGCACAATCCTCTTCCAAACGGTCTACCAGATGACAATCCTTACATTTATCTCCATACTGAAATCCCTGATGACCAGACAGTCATTCATCTTTTATAAATCCATAAAATATTCGTGTTTGGGATGCTGTGAGCACATTTAATCAAAATAAAACAAAAATGTATCTTATCAAAAAGTGATTATCAAATCAAAGGCTGATAAGTGCTTGATTGAGGTAAAGGGATGATTAACTCAATGAGGATACGGATAAGATGAGAAGTTTGTAATGTTTGGGAACAAACAGCTTGGGAATAGCCTGGTTGAACTTTAATCGTCAAGTTAAAAGTGTCGTGAAAATATAATTTTTTCAGTTAAGAAAACTGTCGAAACTGAAACCTATCCTTTCAAATAAGGATTTGGAGTCTGTTCTGCATGCCTTTGTTTCCACATGGTTGGCTTAATGTAATACTCTAAATCTAGGCATAAGTGAATCTCTGTTGTCCAAAATGCTGCAGCAAGAATCTTAACAAACATGCCCAATTGGCACTAAGGGGCCTAAAGTGTGCCATTTAAACATCCCCCACACCATTACACCACCAGCAGCAGTCTGCAGTGGTAACAAGGCAATGGATCCATGTTGTCAATTTGTTTACGCAAAATTCTGACTCTACCATCTGAATGTCTCAACAGAATTCGAGACTCATCAGACCAGGCAACATTTTTCCAGTCTTCCACTGTCCAATTTTGGTGAGCTCGTGCAAAATGTAGCCTCGTTTTCCTATTTGTAGTGGAAATGAGTGGTACCCAGTGGTGTCTTCTGCTGTTGTAGCCCATCCGCCTCAAAGTTGTACATGTTGTGGCTTCACAAATGCTTTGCTGCATACCTCGGTTGAAACGAGTGGTTATTTCAGTCAAAGTTGCTCTTCTATCAGCTTGAATCAATCGGTCCGTTCTCCTCTGGCATACTGGATGTTTTTCCCTTTTCACACATTTCTTTGTAAACCCTAGAAATGGTTTTGTCTGAAAATCCCAGTAACTGAGCAGTGAAGTAATTTTTACTTCTGTTCACCCAAGGACACCAAGTAAGGTAGGGATTGGTACTCATGACACCGCTGATGTTGTGATTTTGGATCATGCGTCACTTAAAGTGTGGTTATGAGTACATTAGATGACCACCTTCCCCCCTCTTAGTTTGGAACACTAGTCGATGTACCTTGGCTGTATGAGAACACTCCAAACAGGAGACTGTTCAATCATTTAGAATGAATGTAAAGGGGGAAGAGTTGGTCAGCTGATTTATCTGAAAGATTGGTGAGATTTCTAACTTGTAGAACATCTTCTGTATTATCAGCACAAGGAAGACACAATTGTAGTAAAATAGATTTTATTAACAAAAGATAAACAGAAAAATGAACACAACTACTAAATGAATACAATGAATGATAAAGGTATAAAGTGCATAAGATGCATAAAATATGTGTGAGTAAGTTGAGTGTGGCTATATAAGAGTTACGTTATCTTATGGAAAGATAAACTGTTGTTTCTCTGAAACTCAGACTCAGAACTTGGTGAACTGTTTGTCTCTCGCGTGGAGACTCAGAACTTGGTGAACTGTTTGTCTCTCGCGTGGAGACTCAGAACTTGGTGAACTGTTTGTCTCTCGCGTGGAGACTCAGAACTTGGTGAACTGTTTGTCTCTCGCATGGGGAGACTCAGAACCTGGCGTGTACTCTTTGTCTCTTGAGGGAGACTCAGAACAAGGAGTGTCCGTTTATAGGGTACCTTTATCCTTTTCTGAATAGGAGGAGATTGCAATTTGGCGCTTCTCCATTCCAGTGTTGCTATTGGCTGATGGCATCAGAGAGGGCACACAGTGTGGCCCACCCTTCTTTCCCTTGTGGAACTCATTTGCATACTGTACACAGTTAGAAGTCTTTAAAGTGTCTTTAAAGTTTATCAATGCATTTCTCACTTTCCAAACCACCATCAGAATACCCTTGGCAATATACTAAACAAATAGACACCAAAAATGATGGAAAAATATTGAACTGTTATGCGTTCATTAATTTGTTCATTAACAGCTGATTTTGTGTAAGATGTTGCATTACAAAGAGCTGTCACTGAGGATACTTAATTCTCTGAATAAGTATGAAATGGATGTGTATAGTTTGCATCAGTCTTAAGGTTTCCAAACATAGTTGTGAATGGATTTGGATTAATCATTTTGGTCTTTCTTTGTTTCACCCACTACTGCTAAGGTCCTGAGGAATGTTTATGGCCGTCACAAACCAGGACATTAGGGATCAGTCTCTAGGTGGGTGAAGGGCAGAAACTACTTGTGGACCAATAAGAAGTACTGTCCTTCCTGGGCTTGGTACCAGAGGTCTTCTTCTTGCCCTCAAAGAGGTGTCTGGCTGTTGTCCAAGCATCTTTATCTGATGGCGTTGGACATTTTGTTTGTACTAGTCCAACAAGATCCAATCAAAATGTAGAAAACCTTTGTCCACTGGCAAAGAGAGGCCCAGCCATAAACTGGGCCCTGGAATGTGCTGTCCACTACAGCAGATTGTGAAATACTCTGACTGGCCCGTCTGGCACCAACAACCATGCCATGCTCAAAATTGCTTAAATCACCTTTCTTTCCCATTCTGACATTCAGTTTGGAGTTCAGGAGATTGTCTTGACCAGGACCACACCAATAAATGCATTGAAGCAACTGCCATGTGATTGGTTGATTAGATAATTGCTTTAATGAGAAATTGAACAGGTGTTCCTAATAATCCTTTAGGTGAGTGTATATCAAAAGAAAGAAAAAAATAACCACAAATGTTTTCTAGCTTTATACATAATTTTTTTAGCAACACTTGAATGTGGGTAAGTTTAAAAAAAAAGCTACATTTTGAACAAAACGACGAGAAAATCGTGAAGACTACAACGTGCATAAGCAATGTTTCTGTTCCTTTTTTTCCTGTGTTTGGTTCCGAAGATTCTGTACTCTTTCAGAAGAATAGCGCTCCCTACGTCTCAGGGATTGAGCTGACAAAACATTCTGGGAACCTCTGCCTTTAGTGTGTGAATCTGATGCAGAAAGACGCGAAAAGCAATTTGAGTGGGAGGAACGGGAGCGAACGGAGACATGCAGAGAGAGAACAAGGAGTGGTGGAGAGTGAGGAAGGTGAGAAGAAAGACAGGAGAAGAAAGATAGACTTTGATCAGAGTAGAAAGGAGCGGAGTCTGCTGGGGTACGAGAACGTATACTGCGATGTCACATGCTCTAATCTGAAGGATAAATCTTGACACTTTCTTGATGGTGTTTCACAGAGACCTGAAGCACATGTGCTCTTCCCCAGAGCGAGACCTGCTTTTTACACTTCTGACGGGCGTACGGATCGACCCGCTCTCAAACCTGCATCTCTGATGAATTCAATTTTACAGTTTATGAAGCGGAACGTAGGATCTCCCCACCCCTGCAGAGAGTTTACAGCAGAGCACACTGACAGAGCTGGGCCGCTTTGCTCAGGTTCAGCTGTGTGTTTATGGTGTGCTCATGAGCCAGTGCTGAGTCTGGACAGGAATAGATGATGCTAATGACATTTATTATGTTTCTTAATAATGTCTTTAGTCTTAATTTTGTCTAGTTTTTATAAATGCTTTCAACCTCTAAAACCGAGTTTCTTTCCTGCTGATGTAGTCAAGTCTTTTGGGCAGGGAAATATGATATTAATGGGTACATAACACACACACACACACACACACACACACACACACACACACACACACACACACACACACACACACACACACACACACACACACACACCGTTTATGCCAGTCTCATGTTAAAGGGATAGTTCACTTTTAAATTAAATTTGGATATGTTTTAACTTACCTCATGGGCATCCGAGATGTAGGAGTATTTGTTTCCCCAGTAGTTTCAATTTTGATCATTTTAGGTCAAACCATTCTTGTCTGTGCCTCACATAATGCAGGTCTATGGTCACCACCTCAAAGAGCATACACAGAGAAGTCCAAATTAAACAATCCCCCATCGTAAGTACACACTGATGGCCTAAGACACGGGACGAGCGGTTTGTGTGAGAAAACGAACAGTATTTATATGGTTTTTACCTCTTGTACACCACTACGTCTGACTGATCCGAGGGCGCGCGTGTGTGTTTCCTGTTGTGACATTCGCGCGTTCTGGCTTGAGTCTGCGCAAGCGCAGAAAGCGCCGGAAGTGGATCTCTCGCGCGTGTACGTCTCTCATTGTTTACACAGAAATTTGGGAAGTGTTACCTTTCACTGGGAAGATCTAAACATATTTAGACGTACAGGACATCGCAATATAAGAAGATTTCAATATATTAACAGACAACGGTGAATTTTTTTCACAACCATATTTATTTGATATTTATTTATTATTTTGTGTGTCTCAGGCCATCAGTGTGTGCTTACGATGGGGGATTGTTTAATTTGGACTTCTCTGTGTATGCTCTTTGAGGTGGTGACCATAGACCTGCATTATGTGAGGCACAGACAAGAACGGTTTGACCTAAAATGATCAAAATTGAAACTACCTGGGAAACAAATACTCCTACATCTCGGATGCCCATGAGGTAAGTTAAAACATATCAAAATTTAATTTCAAAGTGAACTATCCCTTTAATCTTGAAGACTATAGAGTCTCTGAAGTGTCTTTGGTTTTATATTTATAACAGACAGATACGCTGTACCGATTCTGTAATGAAAACACTGCTGCTGATTGGCTCACTCTCTCTCCTCCCCCACCATGAGTGGACATGCCTCCTACGCCCACACAGGGCGACAATCCAATACTCTCCATTAACTTTGTATTGAGTGAAATGTCCTCCTTGTCATTTTGGACTTATTACAAAAAACAGAACAATGTCTAAAAGCTAATATGTGACAAGTTGTACAGCAAACAAGCTTACGTTTTTATAAGCTGTTGACCTAGTCTAAACCGGGTGACTACTTAATCAATGTTGTATATAACATCATACCGTCTTAGCCCTAAAACTTGTCAGTGTTTATTTGAATATATCAAACTAGGTAGAATATAAGATGGTACATTGATGAGTTCTCAATTCAAATGAATAACAATACAATATATAGGGTATGATTTTACCCAAAAAATTAACATAAGTGCAAAACAATAAGTAAAAAGGTTTCGCTGCCTGAAGTGCATCTGTTTCTGTGAATTGCAGTGATCCATTTGCTTCTCTTTTCTGTAGCTTTTGGTATTCTGTAAAGACATACCTCCGATTTCTTGTCACCATTTTCACAAATTTGCATTTTTGTTGCTTACATAGAGATGATAATGGTATCATTATCAAAAACATGCACTTTGGAAAAAAGTTGTGTTTTCAGACACCCAAGCACTGATGTCATGTAAACGTATGGCCAAAATGTTTTTCCCCATGTAAATGGGCCCTTAGAGTGAAGATCAGCTGTTTGGTCTTCTAATTGGTGGGTAATTATGGGCAAATTGCTGCCTAATTTTGCCCCTGTTATTTGCATTGTATCCTGATGATCACCAAGAAAAACACACAGAGGGAAGAAACCGGTATTGTTGATGCGGTAATGTTAAAGCGCCTCACTACCTCTTTCACTGCATCCAGGTGGAAATACTCACGGTAAGAAGAGGTGAAAGGTTGCGTCATTTAATATGCCTACACACACACTCTTCAGCTTATCAAAAATGAAAAGATCCCTGTCCGTTCTTCTATTCAAACACATGCACACACACTCTGTAAGTTGATCTATCAATAGGGATTGTGTGTTTTACGCTGTGAGCAGCTTGAATGCATTTGTAGCGACACTTAGATCTACATCTCTTGTGCAAACACACACACACAGGGAATGGTGGACTTGCATCTGTAACAACACATAGACCCTTGGTAGTCCTGCTAATCACCTCAAAGAGCCTGACCTCAGTGACGCACGCCCCCCTCTGGTTTCAGCTCCACCAGGAGGCCCAGCCAAACTCAATGGGCAGAGTGGTGAATGGGCCCTACAGTGGAGCTGCATGTTGGGGCCCACATGCAGAGGTTTCGGCAAAATACACAAAACCACTTCAAAACATTCCATTGATGTCCGTCAGGGTACAAAGGCATTCCTGATACATGAGTGTTCGCAGCTGGTTATCCAGTAGGACTGCTTTTATAGCTGGACTCATGTCATGATGCATTCAAGTCCGGTTACTTCCTGTTTCTATGCTACACAAAGACATGCAGCCCTTTTGTGTCTATTTAGTCCAAATACAATGTAAAGACCAGGAGAAAAATGCATGTTTTTGGTGATGCCCACTGTGTAGGCTCTGTGATGGAGCTGCAAGCTGGGACCTACTTATCTGGTGTCTGTCTTCAAAAACAAACACAGCTCTCAAAATAATGATGTCTGGGGGAAAATGACTTGAGAAGCTGTGTAAATATTTACAGCTTTATTCTTTTGTCCATCTTACCCTACCCTTTCATGTCTGGCCCATTACACACACACATGCATACACACACTGTTTTTGTTTGTCTCTCTCCTTCACTCAAATTTTAATTAGGATTTAAATGACTTTGTTAAATGACATGAAAGTCAAATGCCGCCGAGTCATTGTGATTCAATGACGATCAGCCCAGCAAAACAAATACACAGTGTGAAATCATTGCTGATGTTTCCACTTAATAATTCTATTGTGTTTATGCATATTGAGATAACTTAATTATACGAACCATTTTTAAATAAATATATTGTTGTATTACATTTTATATTATTATACTTTATTTGATTTATCATGGTACATCACCATAATACCACAAACTCCCAGACATTTATTTGACTACAAATTGACCTACCTACAAAGTACCTTGGAAAATAAAGCAAAAAAAACACTATAGTATAAAAACATGGTGCCCATTTACTACCATGGTAAAATATTGGCAATAAATACTAGAATACATCTACATCGTAACATCATTTCAACGCACTTAAATGTATCTAATATGATAAACAGAGCTGCATTACCTCATAATCATAACCGGAAGAGCGGAAATGGTGCGGGCGCCCGGCGACTGTGTCCCGTCCCGTCATAATAAAAGTCCCGGTGTTCGTGAGGCGGGTATTTGTTTAACAATCGCTCCAGCCGTGATCATCTCCACAACACTCGGTCCTGCTCTGCTTCATACTACAGTAATGTTAATAACCGCATCTATGAAAATGATTTCTGCCTGAGTCCTATTTTCCACCGGCTGTGAGGTGAAGACCACATGTCCCAAGATACTGCGCTCAAACTTTGTGTCATCAAACTACGCCTTTGTTTAGAATAGGCGACGGAAAGTTGCATAGTGCACCTTTAATATATAAATATAAATATATATGTTTCTATATGAGCTGGCAAGCATTAAACATAACTTAATCTGAGACCTATTATGGAAAATTCACCTTTATGCAGTCTGTGTACACAACCACCTTATCCACTCCGTTTGATATTTTCCCCATAAATATGAAACATTGTCTCAAAATGAGCTGTTCAGGAATGTGCTCCGATCACACTGGAGCAGTCCCCGCCCACGACTGCCCACGAAATCTGCCCTATTAGCTTAGCTCCTCCCCTTAGTGAGCTGTACACAGTCCACCATGTTTATCTCCTCGCTAGCAGCATTCAAGTAAAAAAAAAAATTCCTATTAAAGCTACTAAGTCAGATAACATTGTGTGTATTTGACAGTTTAAGCTCAATAAGACATGAAACAGAACTTAGCTAGATTTCTGTGCACATGCCTCGGATTTGTTCGCTCAAAACAAAAAAAAATCAGAAGTGGAGACTGATATGGCTTTGAAATGCATGCAAATAAAAAACGTACATGATGATGAAGAACTGCAATGTCACGTGCAAGCGCGCTGTGATAGAGATAATATTCAAAATCAAATGTTTTGTTATTATTTGGCAGCGTATACAAGGCACAAGCTGTACAGGCTCCGCCCTCTTCTGGGTGGGGAGCTGTAGCTCATTTGCATTTAAAGATCCATACACAAAAACAGTATGTTTTCCTTCCACTACAAAAATGGGCATGTACAACATGGTTGTATTCAACTTTTAAAAATGGAATACATTTCACAAAAACATTCTGGGGACACCAGAGACTGATATACATCTTGTGAAAAGGGGCATAATTGGTCCCCTTTATAAAAATAAACATAAACAACAAAGGGAAAGTAAAATGGCAGCCCCTCACGGATGACTACCGATGAACTAAAATAAAGCACCAACATGAATTCCAGGCCTGGTCCTCTCTCATCTTGCTCCTTCTGGAGCTCCTCCATGGGGCTCAGGACCGTCAGGTGCAGGGGACTCTCATTAGCACTTGCCCCAACGTCCTCGCTCTGTTCCCACCAATCTCTGCCCCACCCTGCTTGCTACAATATATAATAGTATTAACAAGAGTAACTTTTTTCTCTCTCTCTGTTCACTTCAGGAGGAGTGTCGTAATTATATTAAGGTGCTGTTGAGCCATGATGGAGGGCTGTTTGTGTGCGGGACGAATGCTTTCAACCCGCTGTGTGCCAATTACACGGTGAGTGTTTGTCAATGCCGGCAGACTTCACTGTCTCCCCTGTGTTTGCCCTTAGCAAACATTTAGAGCGTGTAAAGTGTAATATAACACAAACATCACAAGATACAGTTCTGTTTATCTATATGCTGATTGTTTTCATTTTTGTATGTATATACAATATGTCAGATTTCAGCTGTTGGCTGATTCTTATTTAATGAATGAATCTGACTCGAGTCTTGAGCCCATGATCATTTGTTTTTGATTTTGTACACTGTACACTGAGAAAAAAAAAGGGTTCAAATAAATTTTAACTAGTACATTTCACAAGTAATTACAAAGAAATAGCAAGTAACATTTAAACATGGAATTTTTTTATAGAGTTTATAGAGTGTATATAGTGTGTAGAACCAGTTATTGTTAAGTTAAGTTAAGTTAAGTTAAGTTAAGTTAAGTTAAGTTAAGTTAAGTTAAGTTAAGTTAAGTTAAGTTAAGTTAAGTTAAATTAAGTTAAGTTAAGTTAAGTTAAGTACAAAAAGCATAATAGGCGATTCTGGACCACAAAACCAGTCATAAGTCACATGAGTATATTTGTGGCAAAAGCCAACAATAAATTACAGTACATTGCATGGGTCAAAATTATGGATTTTTCTTGTATGCCAAAAATCATTAGGATATTAAATAAATATCATGCTTCATGGAGATATTTTGTAAATATCCTGTAAATGTTTACAAAATGTATTAGTAGTAATATGAATTGCTAAGGACTTAATTTGGTAAGAAAGGTAATTTTCTATATATTTCAAAAAAAAAATTGCACCCTCATATTCCAGATTTGTAATATTTCTAGGCCAAATATTGTCCTGTCATAACAAACCATACATCAATTGAAAGGTTATTTATTCAACTTTCAGGTGATGTAAAAACCTCAATTAAAAAAATTGGCCCTTATGACTGGTTTTGTGGTCCAGGATGAAAGTAGATTAATGTCCAATTCTCACTATAACCATTAACTACAAAATGTTCCTCAATAAACTCCCTAGTTACAGTATAATTATAGTTAGTAAGGTAGTTGTTACGTTTAGATATTGGATAGAAGTAAGAATGTGGTCATGCAGAATAAGGCATTAATATGTGCTTTATAAGTAGTAATATGCAGCCAATATAGTTAATAGTGATAATTGTATCTTAAACTAAGGTGTTACCAATAATATTGGTTAATGGAATCTTTGATATAGCAATATCATTTAATTTCTTGTCATTCCCATTGCTAGTCATCTTAGTTGCGGTGCAAGTCTCTACTTCCCTTACAGTCCAGTCATTAAGATACTCGGTAACACTTTATTTTACAGTGTCCTTGTTACATATGTTGCAGGTATTTACCATAGTAATAACAGTAAATTATGCATAATTACATACAACTAACCCTCAACTAAATCCTAACCCTATAGGATAACCCTATAAGATATAAGTAAATGTAGTTAATTAATATTACTCAGTAATGAAATATATAATTACACTGTAACAATGACACCTTAAAATATATTGTGTTTATTCATTTGCTGTTATGCTTGTCTGTAAAGTGCTTTGAGAAACCTGCTTTTAAAGGCGCTATACAAAAATAAATATATTATATATAAATTCTTGGTGAATCAGTTCCACTGAATAATTAAAAAGAATCAGTTCAATAGAACACATGGATTAACGCTGATGAAAGTGGATCAACATTGATGGAAGTGTAATTGAATTCATTATTAAAACTCAATAAATGGATGCACAAAATTGCATTGAAACATTCAGAGGAGCTGATGCCCATTTTAAGCGTTGAATCAAAAGTGCGAGTGGTTTTGTGGCTGAATCTGTCAGGAACATGTATGAATTATACATCACCACAAAGGTAACATGTTACATTAATATTATTTAATAAACCTCAGCTTTTTGAACTATTAAACAAGCATTGTTGTAAAGTTCTACTATTAAATGTTCAGTTAGTCAGGTAATTATTTGCTTTGGTTTCCTAATGCAACATATTGTCATATTTTTTTCTTTGTAATTTGGAGTGAAATTTTATGTGAACATTTCCTCATTTTCATGCCATATCTCACATTTTGTTGTTAAATCTTAAAATCGTACTTTTTACAGTATATTTCAACATGAAAGCCATATACAATTGAGAAAACCCTTGTGGAGACAGGTTTTTGGGTTTGTTTTAGACGCGAGATAAATGGGCACGCACTACAGTTGCGTTTGAAGGGTCCATCTCTCTCACACATGCTCATGCTCACTCACACTCTCTGCTGTTGCTGGAAGCGTGGAGAAATGATAGCAGCACTTGTGAATGTGTTTGGAGATATGTGTGCTTTCTAACAGCTATCATCCTCTCAGAGAGTGTCATATCCCGTCCTCACAAAGAATACGTGTGTGTTTGTTCAGAGAGACACTCTGGAATTGGTCGGCGAGCCCATCAGCGGAATGGCCCGGTGTCCGTATGATCCCAAACACGCTAATGTGGCTCTGTTTGCAGGTAACGGCTCACATTTCTGGCCATGTAATGCCTCTAAGCACTAACCTCACATCATTCACATAATGCACTGATTTGTTCTCTCTCTTTAATCTGTGATAATATGCGCTGTGTACACCCAGTACATACACAGCATAATAATATTTAATAGCGCCTCATTTATAGCCGTTTTAATTTGCCTCCATAAATGTGTTTAACCACTTTGTCCTAACATCATTATGCTCAAGGATTTTTCCAATGCTTTGCCGCATATATCATCATGGCACAATGTCGATGCCCACTTCAGGTTATTGACCACTGACCTCTACCCTTTGACCCCAGAGGGCAGCTTGTTCACAGGGACAGTCACGGACTTCCTGGCCATCGATGCCGTCATTTACCGCAGTCTAGGAGAGAGTCCGGCCCTGCGCACAATCAAGCATGATTCCAAATGGTTCAGAGGTACTGTTTCATATCTATATTTCATATATTTCAATCATGACAACTCTCAGAATAGTTGTCATTGCATGTAAAGGACCTATCAACCTGTGCATATATATTTGATGTGATATAGGTCTAGATCTAGATTTATTTATTTTTTGCAGCCTCAGATTCCAGATTTTCAAATAGATGTGTTTCTGTGTTTCTAGATGTGTGTATATATATATATATATATATATATATATATATATATATATATATATATATATATATATATATATATCATGATAATGATACTGTTTATAAAATTTAAAATTCTTGACAATAAAAATAATATATTATTGTTATAATTATTATTTGCCATATTTTTAATATATAAAATAATATACTTATATCTTTAAAGAAATTAATATTTTTATTTAACCAGAACTCACTGATCAAAACAGTATAAGGACATATATAATGGTAGAAAGAAAAAATCAATTTCGAATAAATGCTGAGATTTCCATTAAACACATTTCACAATATTACTGTTTCACTGGATTTTTAATTAAATAAAAGCAGTCTTGGTGAACATAAAATACCTCTTTTAAAAACATTTTTAAAAAGTACTGTAATGTACTTTTCTTTACTGTAATGTAAAAAATGAAAAAAATGTAACACCATATATCTTTAAATGATGCTGTAAATTTTAAAATGATCTTTATTTGGGGCCTTTTCTCAGCAAATATTGATTTATGCATTTAATTATCTCAAATAAATAAAATAATGTATTTATTGTATGTCTAAATTGTCCTTTTGAAGTGGACATTTTAAGACTTATGTATGGGATTCAGTACTGTAATTCCTGTTGGTTGAGTTATAAAAGCTCAGCTCCATTTAAATAGTATTTAGTGGATGTGCAAATGTACATATTTGCAAATTCAGCTAGTCAGTGGATTGTCTGATTGACTATTTTAAGGAATACCTGTTAAATTAAGCCCCTTTCTAACAGAGCTTTGATCCTTGAAAATTGCCATGAAATTGAGTGCCTTGTGTGAACACATGTCCCGGGATTGAGCCTGGGATGGGGATCGTACTGCCGGATCAGTACCGGAACACGCTCTGTGTGAACAAAAGGGGTGTGTCATAGCGAAGACGCTGAAGCGGAGATTGTTCGCCAGCAGTTTATGATCGAATCAGAAAGAAAAAATTTGCTAAATTTATCTCACAGATCATAAGCACATTTAAGACATTGCACATCACGTCATCCTGATGTCACGTGTCTTTATGGAATCTTACGGGATGTGTGTGAACGCACGCACAGATTCCAGAAAATCACTAGACTCTCAGAAAAAAGGGTCCATCGCTCTCACTGGGGCAGTACCCTAACAAACAAAACTGAAAAAGATACAAATTTGTACATTTAAGGTACTAATATGCACATAAAGATATGGTGAGTAAGGTACAAAGATGTACCTTTTCACTTTTGTACCTTAAGGTACACCCCCAGTGACAGCACTGTACCTTTTTTTCTAAATTAAATCAATTCAAATGATCCCGGGATGCATTAAAAGTGTATTTTACGGAAATACTGTGAAAGAGGCTTTAGGTTCATGTCTACCACCTAGACATGATGCTTTTTAACATTTTGGTTTATGGACATGAAAAATGGCCTTTCAATAGGACAACTGACAGATAATCAACAAAGAAATAAGCTAAATAACTTTTAATTACAAAATAAACAGACACCTGTTATAATATTATAATGTTACCCATTATAATGTTACCCATTATAAGTTGACCATCTTGTTCCACATGTCCCCGCCTGGTAACTTTACATGGTAAAGAGGGGAAAAAACTGGGTTTATTTGTATAGCCGGTCATGACAGTGTTTAAACATTATTTTTAGTGATACCGATTCAAATGAGGGATGAGTCAAACTTATCTTTTGAGCTATAATGTTCACATAGACTGTCAATGGAGCAGAAACTGCGCTTAACCTGGATCATTCCTCTGAAGTTGTGTCAAGAAATGTTTAATAAAATGGATTACATCTTTGTCATTCTGCAAAAACCTGTCAGTTTGAAGTGGGACTTTCTTTTGTGGGTTTTAAAATAGTTTGTGGAAGCAGTTCACAGCACTGAATTTTGAGTGTGATTTCACACCAGACACGCCGAGCGCGCTAACAAAACCAAATGGGATTTTTTATTTATTTTACCTGCGTTGTTTTTCACAAATATGCGAGACCTTGTAACCAGAGGAAACTGCAGATCGCTCTTGGATGTGTGTGTAATTTAGAGCTCTCTGTTTGAACTTTGAATGTTGAATATATCTACAAAAGAATCATTCAGGGAGTGAGACCGCCATCCCGTTTTGAGCCACAAAGACCTGCGTCTGCTTTTTAAAACACATTCAGCTCAAGGAGAGAGAGAGGAGAGGCCAAGACCTCCGAATGTCCTCTCTACACTCTCTTTGCTTTATTTAAGAGGACATGCATGTTTTATGAGGACTATCTCTGCCTCATTCACTTGTGTTCATGCCGTTCTCTGGCTGTATATCTCTTTCTCTCCCTGCCTCCCTCTGGGACTGTGCATATGTTGTTTGTTCAGATGAAATGTCTTTATAATGACTGATGAGTGTTTACTTATTTGAGCTTCAATTTCTCCATAGGACGCCCTCAGACTGATAAATTAAAGCTTGCGTTTGTGCATGTCTTGCAGAGCCTTATTTTGTGAGTGCCGTGGAATGGGGTCCTCATATCTACTTCTTCTTCAGGGAGATGGCCATGGAGTTCAACTACCTGGAGAAGGTAAGAAAGAAATGCATTTACACTGCCTTTCAAAAATGTGGGATATAAGATTTCTTGTTTTATGATTTTGAAAGAAGTTAGTTTTTATTGAAAAAAAGATATGTTGTGAAATATTATTACATTTTCAAATAATAGCCTTCCAGTCGAATAGCCGTCCAAACACAGCATTGATGTCTAGGTTCACTTTAAAGGGAAAAAAAGCCGTCACTGGGGTGGTAGGCTACCCTTAAAGGTCCCGTTCTTCGCGATTCCATCTTTCAAACTTTAGTTAGTGTGAAATGTTGCTGTTGGAGCATAAATAATACCTGTAAAATTATAAAGCTCAAAGTTCAATGCCAAGCGAGATATTTTATTTAACAGAAGTTCCCTTTCAAAGCCTACAGCGAACGACCGGTTTGGACTACAGCAGGAAGTGCAGGGATGTAATGACGTCACTAGAACCGTTTGTTGACTAACGCTCCGCCCACAAGAACACGCAAAAAAGGGGGCGTGGTCTTGTTGAAGAGCGCGCATTCAGCGCTTGCATCTCCCCGTTATGGTAAGAGGCGGGACCTTTCTGGGCAAAGTGCTAAGCTGCTGTCCAATCACAACACGGGAAGCGCTGGCCCAATCAGAACTCATTACGTATTTCTGAAGGAGGGACTTCATAGAACAAGGAAATCATCAGGCCGTTTTTAGGACAGAGGAAACAGCGCTGTACCGATAAGTAAATTGTGTGAAAAATACTGTTTTTTTTACACGCGAAACATGAACTCATGTTATATTGCACACTGTAAACATAATCAAAGCTTCGAAAACATGCGAAGAACGGGACCTTTAAGGGTACATTTTTGTACCTCTAAGTCAGGGGTAGGCAAGTTCCGTCCTAGAGACCTGATGTCCTGCAGAGTTTAGCTCCAATAAGCCTTCATATTATAAAACTCATGTCTCCATTGTTAAGATTCATATGCTGATTCTTATGGAAGCCTGTTTCCACCACTACATAAAAAAATAAAGAGTAATTGCGACTTTTTATCTCAGAATTCTGACTTTTTTTCTCACAATTGTGCCTTTATATCATGCAATTGCGACTTCACATCTCAGAATTCTGACTTTATAACTCGCAACTGTGAGAAAAAAAAGTCAGAATTGTGACTTTACACCTAGTGTATGGCATGAGTTCTTCTGGCCATACAACAACGACATTCCCAAATAATCACATTATATCTAAACAAAATTTGGACAAAATTACACTAAAAACTTAACAGACTTAAAAACAATACAAAATCAAATACTGAAACAGCCCTATATGCCTTCATTGTGTCCTAACCAAAATGATCTTTTCCATGTTAATCAGTTTTTTTGTACTAATCAGCCGCAACGACCATTCTATTTTGCAAACAGTTTTTATTTCTACTGTATTGTGACTGGAACAACACACAACGTATGACAAGTGCAGATTAAAATGAGTTTGAATATCTTTTTTTATGACATTCATAGACATAGCTTTACTGAAAGCAACAAAGGATAAATCACCTCAGATCTTGGAAATAAATTAAAGGAAACCACTATGTTCAAACTGTCAAATCAAGGTGAACAAACAAGTGTAGCCTATTCTATAACAAAAAATACAAAAATCAGTCAGTATGTATTTTAATCATGCTAAAATGGTGTAAGATTTAGGAATTCGATATTGCACTTCTCCTTTTCATTGTGAATGCAGTCAGTGCGCTTGCAGAGAGAACCCGCACGATGTTCTGACTGCCAGTGAGTTTTGATTGATTGATCTCAGGTCGAGTTTTGTTTGCCGCTGAAAATCTGGTCGAATCATTCGCATCACGTCTGGTTAGGACACGGCGTTAGGCTGTTTAAATTTACTTTTCAAAGCTGCAACAGAAATAACGAGCAGCATCATGAGCTGTTTGTTTCCTCTGCTTGTCTGAATGCGACGTCAATACTCTGCCTTACGTAAACGCCACATCTGGTTGTGGTGACGGTTACCTTCATTAGACTGACAGGACAGCTGATTTGGTGTTCGCCTACCAACATAAAACACAGTGTACTGTTTTTTTCTAAATTAAAATACGCCAAACAAAAAAGGCAATGCGGTGCACCTTGCGTTTTCAAACCTGAATAACATGATTTGGCCCATAGTGGTTATAAAGGGAAGGCTCTCTCTTCTCTTGTTTTCTGTTTATTTCCTATTCACAATCTGAATACATGTTTAGTTTTTCATGCTGCAAAGTACACTGCAAAGTTTCTGGATTGACAACCTTATTTAAATGTACGATGATCGACAGTGATGACGGACAAGACAAAACAGATCTTACACTGGCATCAGATTTTACTGGTATCACTGCCGATCATTGAAATGTTGCCAACCCTAATTGTAAATGTATCTGTCTCTTTTGATCAATTTAATGCAGCGTTGCTGAATAAAAGTATGCATTTATTTGGGGAAAAAAACGTACTAACCCTAAACTTTTGAACTGTAGTGCACACATCAATGACACGTGTTCAGCAGTTTGACCAGACAGTTACTGTTAATCAATAAGATGGAGGATAGATGCTCTTAATGCTGAACAGCAGAAGATCTAATTATAACAGCGAATGAAAGCATGTCAGGCCTACCATTTGAGTGCCACATTTTAGCACAGATGTCTCACACTTTAATGCAGTGTGTACATGAAAAACACCTCTAGTAGCTGTGTTTACAGGGACCCTATAATCCGTTTGTAATGGGACTAGTAGCACTGTAAGAGTCGTTTTAAACCTTCTGTAATCCATTCAACCGGACATGTAATACCTGATCGGACTGGAATCTAAAACTGGAAAGTTCTGCACATGTGCAATGACATATGTCTGTTGTTGATAAATATAGCGTCGAAAGTGACTGTTCTAAACTTCTCCTTCCACTCATCGTCTGTGAAGTGGAGTAGGACAGCGTCCCAGCAGTTCTTGTTTTAGACTCTCATTCGCAGAGGCCTTTTTATGCAATGGTTTCTTCCATTTGATTAATATAAGCAGCACGTCACAAAGCTTTATGTGCTCGACGTCTCCTGATTAGCACCCAAAATAGAAAAATATTACGTCTACTTTTAAAACCAAAGAAGCAATGGAAGGATGATAGTTAGAATGCACCAGCAGCGGGAAACGCGTGTCAAAGATCAATTCCGATTTGAAGTTTGTGACATACGCACACATCGACCCGATCATATTTAGCTTTCTTGTAAACACCATGTTCGGATTCATCAGAGAAAAGAAACATTTTGCAAAAAGGTCCCATTGGTTAAGGTTAGTCAATGCCTTTACTAAAATGAATTATGTTTATTCAGGTTAATTGATAAAAATACAACTATGCATTGTTAGTTGTAAGCTCAGGTTCACTGAATAATATTAATACACAACTTCTGATTTTAACTACGGTATGTAATAGTAAATGCTGAAATTAACATTAACTAAGATTAAAAAAAGACTTTAGAGGTATTTCACTGTTAGTTCCATTATCTAATGCCATTCAATTGTAAAATGTCTTCTTGTAAAAGTTCACCTTTACCATTTAAAAGCTCGATTATCAATAATTCATAATTAATCAAGGTTGTAATGTCATGGAAATTAACATATCCCTGCCCATGAATAGCCCTGTACTCAGAGGTCAACCAGTCAAAACAGAGGTCATTTACATATTAAAGCTAAAGAGTCAGAGAGAAAGCAAAACTAAAAATGATGACTTTACTGACATTATGAGGGGAGTTCTGGGGGAGAAAATGTCCAGTGATACAGTAGTGCAGAATAAACCGGCCCCTTTAAGTGTTTTCCACTATTGTCAGTTCTCACGAATGAAGTGTTCGGTTGAAAAGCAGTTCTCCAGTGAATAGTCACTTTGATTTTAGCACTGAATAAAGGTTGTGTGGAATGAAAAACGGATCTGTCGTCTTTTTGAATGTGTTCGTGTGTGCTTTAGGTGATGGTGTCTCGTGTGGCACGTGTGTGTAAAGGTGATTTGGGCGGCTCTCAGCGTGTGTTAGAGCGCCAGTGGACGTCGTTTCTAAAAGCTCGTCTGAACTGCTCAATCCCCGGAGACTCGCACTTCTACTTCAACCTGCTGCAGTCCACCAGCCCCATCATACGCATGCAGGGCAGAGACGTCATACTGGGGGTCTTTTCCACACCCTCCAACAGGTACACACACACGCATACAGGATGAATATTAAAGAGTATGGTGGGATCATTTGCAGTATAGTGGAACGATCTGTGTGTGGGAATGATGAATGCAGATGAGACTGTAATGCGATTCAACCGCCCTGATGCAAACAAGGACAAAAACTTTTGAGAAGGTTATATCCGCAAATCATATTGACTTTCTCATGTCTGGGCCATATTTCACACCAAAATCTTGCGATATACAGCATGTATGTTTTTTATTTATTTTTTATAATAATTTTTGTCCCTAGAGCCAGCTCATTGGCTGGGACGGTTTGCAGCCGAGTGTTAAAGGGTTAGTTCACCCAAAAATGAAAATTCTGTCATTAATTCCTCACCGTCATGTCGTTCGACACCCGTAAGACCTCCGTTCATCTTCAGAACACAAATGAAGATATTTTTGTTGAAATCCGATGGCTCAGAAAGGCCTTCATTGACACCAATGTCATTTCCTCTCTCAAGACCCATAAAGGCACTAAAGACGTCGTTACAAAGCCCATCTCACTACAGCGGCTCTACAAAATTAATTAAGTATTAAGCAACGAGAATAGTTTTTGTGTGCAAAAAAAACCGAAATATCGACTTTAATAGTGATGTGCCTATTTTAAAACACAGCTTTCTGAAGCCTAGGAGCGTTATGAATCAGCGTATCGATTCATGATTCAGACCAATGTCATGTGATTTCAGCAGTTGGACAGTTTGACATTGGCAATCTGAATCATGAATCGATACGCTGATTCATAACCGTTCAAAGGTTTGTTTTGAAATCGGCCCATCACTATATAAGTCGTTATTTAGGTTTTTTTCCACACAAAAACTATTCTCGTCGCTTCATACAATTATTGTAGAGTTGTATATGAGTTGTACAATTTGTATATGATTGGACATCACTATTTATTTATTTATTTATTTATTTATTTATTTATTTATTTATTTATTTATTTATTTATTTATTTATTATTTATTTATTTATTTATTTATTTATTTATTTATTTATTATTATTATTTTACTTTTGATTATTTATTATTTAATTTATACATTTGATTATTTATTTATGTTTGTTTTGACATGACAATTAAACACAAACATTTTCCACCAAAATTCTCAGTAATTATACCATTATGATAATGAGATTTGTTTGAAATTGAGATTTGAGACTTATTTTTCTTTAAGCAAATTATTATTATTATTTTTGGTGGTGGTGGTGGTGGTGAAATATGATCTGGACATGTTTTTGTGACATTCGCACCATAAATGTATAAAGATTACGAAACATAACTAAATTGAAGGGAAATGAAAATCGGTTCTACACACGCACGTACGCTCGTTCCTCTGTGATTCAGCTTCTTATTAGTCTGTTTTGAACCCGAGCAGCACGAATGAATCCAATTTCAAGGCAATTTGGATTTTGTTCTTTTGATAGTCTGCCTAAAAGGGGTTTTTTTTATCCTTCAGAAGAAAGACAAAGCGAAGAGTCGTGAGAGTTTGATTGTCTCAGGAGAAAGACTGTTTAAAATTCAGTTATCAGGGATGTTAAGAAACGCCATAAACACATTTTAACAATGGGCAAAACACTGATCTGCTTTCCACGGGGTTGTATAAATGGCCAGCTCACATTGTGCTGTAGATTACAGTAGCAGTTGTGACATCTGTCAAAATGTGCAAAGAGAGCGAGAGTCAGAGAAAGTGACAGAGTGCTAGAAACAACCTTTGTGTGTGTCTGTATACATCTAGAGAATTGTGCACTTTTCTCCCATTCATAAGTAATATGAGTGCACCGTCTTTCAGTCTTGGTTGCATTTTATTTTACAGTCCCATTCCTCATGTACTTACTAACCTATTTATTTATTATAGTAATTACAATAACTGAGTAATAACTAGGTACTAACCCTGAACCTACCCCTAAACCTATGAAGTTACCTTATATTACATTTAGAGATGCACGGTTCACTCGGCCAGGGATCAGAATTGGATGATTTTCTGCATGATCGGCCCGGATCTGTGATTTTTGTTTCCACATGTCGCATTCTCTCCAAATCTGGGTTTGGTGGTTGCCAGAAGAACAGTACTTGTCTGACTGCATTGTTCCAAGTGTAAAGTTTGGTGGAGGGGGATTATGGTGTGGGGTTGTTTTTCAGGAGTTGGAAATTCCAATGAAATGAACTCTTAATGCCAAGACATACCAAGATATTACCAGTGCACAAAGCAAGGTGTGGTGCAAGTTTGGTGTGGAGAAGCCTGCACATCAGTGCCTGACCTCACAAATGTGCTTCTGGAAGAATGGATAAAAAATTCCTATAAAGACACTTCTAAACCTTGTGGAAAGCCTTCCCCAGAAGGGTTGAAGCTGTTATAGCTGCAAAGGGTGTGCCAACTCCATATTAAACCCAACGGATTAATAATGTGATGCCTTCACTAAAACCACAGGCTGATTTGTGTACACTGATATTTCATATCCCTGTCGAAACATTGCCATAATAATTCAAAAATCCAAAATACGTACTTAATACTTTAAGGCCTTAGTTCAGTTAGGAAATTTAAATAGCTTCTATAAACATACCTTAGAAAAAAAACATCACTGGTGTGCATTTTGACACAAAACACGATATATTTTAAGATATAAAACATGAAATTGAAACATACAGTAGATGTAAAATGTCTCCTTGTCGTGTCACAGAGCGGTTATACAGTTCCGCAGCATACCTGGAAATACCTCAGAAGAAATGATCACTGGAACAAGCTAAAAAACTACAGATTTGACGTTGAACACGCTGCTTTGGCACAGCATGTCTACTGACACAACAGGATTTTTTTGGTCACACTCTTGAAATAACTCCCAATAGAGAATAGGCATTTGCATACTGTAGACCCAAAATAAAGGGGTAGAGAGAGACAGAGATGAGATATAGCACCCAGCCGATAATCTGAGCCCTCGGGCTTATGAAAGGGAATGAATCGGTCTGATCTGTGCTGAGCTAAATGGATAAACAGTCAAGTACATCATAAAGCCAGCCCAAATGTTGTTCTGTAGCTCCCGAGAGCTTGTAACGCACTGTAAGAGCTCTCACTAGTCTTCCAGGCTCCACGGGTAAGTGTGTGTTCAGTATGATATACTGCAGTCCATCAGGCAGATGATGAGGGCCGTTTTCAGTAGATTACCTCTCATTGTGTTTGTATGATTAGAATAAAAATGAGCTTCGTCATCAGCTCATCAGCTTGCAGTGGAATGTTTTTGGTGTTATATCTGCTCTGATAGATGTGGTCATTTATTCACTGTAGGAAAGAGCGAATTCCAGGACGGCCGTTGAGAAAGCAAAGGGGTCAAGCTGAATGACAAGTTGGGTATTTGAGGAGAGAATGTCATGAAATGGTAGCCTAGAAATCTAGACACACCCTTGCGGCAGCAAATTTAATCTGCCTGCAAGTGTCGTCTAGCAACTCTCAATACCCTTCTGAGCTGTATTCGCCTAACTCTTGCAAGACCAATCACATCGTGTATAGAATCGGTGGGCGGGGCCATAATGACGATGGCCGAGTTGCGTTTGCGTGCTTCTATTAAACACAGAAGCTGGCGAACGGCGGCCTTTCGAATCAGTTTTGACCGCGATTCTGGAAGACTTGGAGTTAAGCTTTTCTCTGAGAAAAGAACAAAGAACGGAACTGAAGTCATTCTTAAGAAGGGAAGATGTGTTCGGAGTTTAGCCGACCGGATACGGCGAATGTTTAATCTATCAACTAGCTCTGTTTCACCGTCGTTGCTCCGGTTGGTGTAGCGCTATCCTATCGCGTGCAGAGGGAGTTTGAAAGACAACCGTTTATCCCGCCCCTCGGATTGAGCCCTGTCTATGGTGAGTTTCCAGACCAAACATCTTGATGTGGGTCTGGCTTGTCAGGCTAATGAAATGCAATATTTTCATGCTTTTGTGACAACGTTTTCTGAAATATACAATTATACATGTACGTATTCTATGATCCATCACAGGGTTTTACCTCAGGTAATCTCCTGTAACCATGGTACACACATCACTCACAGCCTTAATTGGCTTACTGCCTTTTTTATAATAATAATATTATTATGTATTATTATTATTATTATTATTATTATTGAACATTAACTGATATTTATATTTTTATGTTAAGCACATGGTAAACATCAGTTAGGATAGTAATTAATTGTGTATAAATATAATTGTGTATTCTGATTATTATTATTAATAACAATTCTAATTATTATATGATTCTTATTGTACACATAACAATAATCATAATACAAAAATACACTGTACAAAATGTATTAATAAAATGCCACAATTCTTACTGTATTTTTTTAAAACCTTAAACGAAATGTTCTATTTTTCGTAGTTTTGCATCATCTGAAAGAAGAGCTATTATACTCACTCTAGAGTAATGGCTGAGCTTCTGTGCCAGAGTACAAACAGCATGAAGCCCCTTCTGCTTTCTGCCGTGGCCATTTTTCCCATTTAGTCCTCATTTCTCAGACCCCCGCCGTGTCCTTTCTCAAATGGGCGCGAGAGGCTTCGCTGCAGAGCTTTGTGTGATGAGGTGATCTTGGCTCGTTCACCTCAAGCCCACTGGGCGGGTCAGTTACACAGGCAGAGCGCCAGAAAGCCTTTAAAGTAGTGGACGATAGGTGACCAGGGCCGAGTGCCAGAGGGAACAGGGTGAAAGTAGAGCTCGTTTGTCTAGCTTGAGGTTTACAAGGCTGTAGATCACGACATCTGACAGCTCATTGGCTGAATTAAAGTTGAAGGCCACAAACTTCTAATAGCTTATTGGCTTAAGTGGTGTTCTCGAAATGACTCTCATTCGGACCCCGTCTGCCTGTGATGCTTTTTGCAACTAATTTTTATAAAAAATAAAAAATAAAACGTTTTAGATTGAAGTCTCGTATGCCCACTAATGCTGCATTTATTTCATGAAAAATACAGTAAAAAATGTGAAAGAATATTCTAAATGTTAATAACATTTTTTGTATTTAAATTAGTCCTGTCAAATCGATTAATCGGGATTAATCACTTCCAAAATAAAAGTTTATGTCTACATAATATGTTGTGTATAATTATTATGTATATATAAATACACACTCAGTCATGTATATATTTAAAAAAATATTTGCATGTTTATGCTGTGTATATATATTTATATAATTTATATTATATAAAGATTTTATATATAAATATAACACATTTTTCTTATATATACATGCATGTGTGTGTATTTATATATTTAAATAATAATTATACACAGCACACACAAATGTAAATACAAACTTTTACAAACTTCTCGTGATTAATCGATTTGACAGCCCTGTTTTAAAATGTATTCCTGTGATCAAATCTGAATTTTCAGCATCATTACTCCAGTCTTCAGTGTCACATGATCCTTTGGAATTCATTATAATATGTGGATTTGCTGCTTAAGAAACATTTTGTATTTAAAATATTTTAATATTTACTTTTTTTTTTTTTATATATAACAATTCATATAGGTTTGGAACGACATGACATTGAGTAAATTATGACATGCGTTTAATTTTATCCTTTTATTTATGAGCAATAATAATAGTGATGTTTGCCTTAGTGTGTCTACATTGTTTTATTCTTTAAATGGCCTTCATTTTTACAGTCCCCGGCTGAGATCAAATGAGAGAGCTGTCAGTGCACTAATGGCTCTTCCAGAACAGCATTGTTTGTCTCTTTATTCTTTTAAATAGTTTGGGGTAATTATAAGGTTGTGCTGCTCAGGGAAGCGCAGGAGAGGTGGGAGAGGAGACGGAGGGGAAGATGACATCCAGTGACATCTCTGTTCATTTGGTGTAATCTTTGGCACAGATGTCCACCATAAGGGCGGCAGGCGGCGGGCTCAGGCCGTTCTCCAAATCAGTCCATTAACACCATGCCCACTGCGCCGTCTCTGTCCATCAATCTGCATGCGTTTTCCAAACGTTCCAAATGAGACCCTTCTTTCCCAAAGCCCTTCAATTACCAATAGCCCTTATTTAACAAATCAGACCCCATATTTTCCGTGTATCTATTACTGGGGAATATTAGAGTGGAATTGAGAAGAAATGGAATGATTAGAATTGAATGAGCAGACCTCATCATATCCAAATGCGATGATTGCTCTGCATAACTGTCTTATCTACTTCATTTTTATGTAGTCACTGGTTGGAAGGTGGAAGAAGGTTCGGTATTTGCACTCTCTATCACTTTGTGATAAGGAGAATGTAGCTAGAATATATTGCCAAACGTATTGGGACACCCGTCCGAATCATTGAATCCAGGTGTCCAATCACTGCCATGGCCACAGGTCAAAATCAAGCACCTAGGCATGCAGACGCTTCTACAAACCTTTGTGAAAGAATGGGTCACTCTCAGGAGCTCAGTGAACTCAAGCGTAGTACCGTTATAGGTCCTTCGTGAAGTCCTTTCGTAAAATTTCCCCACTAAATATTCCACGGTCAACTGTTAGTGGTATTATAACAAAGAGGAAGCAATTAGGAACAACAGCAACCCAGCCATGAAATGGTAGGCCACGTAAAATCACCAAGGGGGGTCAGCGCATGCCGAGGCGCACAGTGCGCAGAAGTCGCCATCTTTCCGCAGATTCAGTAGCTACAGACCTCCAAACATCACGTGGCCTTCAGATGAGCTCGAGAACAGTGTGCAGTGTGTAGCGAGCTTCATGGAATGGGTTTCCATGGCCGGGCAATTCTTCCAAGCCCTAAATCACCAAGTGCAATGCAAAGCACGGGATGCAGTGGTGTAAAGCACGCCGCCACTGGACACTAGAGCTGTAGACGTGTTCTCTGGCGTGAAGAATCACGCTTCTCTGTCTGGCAATCTGATGGACGAGGGAAGAGGGGATTATGTCGTGGGGTTGCTTTTTTAGGGGTTGGGCTTGGATCCTCAGTTTTTAGTGAAAGGAACTCTTAATTCTTCAGCATAACAAGACATTTTGGAGAATTTCATTCTCCCAACTTTGTGGGAACAGTTTGGGGATCGCCCCTTCTTGTTCTAACATAAGCAAGGTCCATAAAGACATGGATGAGCGAGCTTGGTGTGGAGAAGCTGCACAGAGTCCTGACCTCAACCCGATAGAACACCTTTGTGATAGAATCTATCTATCTATCTATCTACTATCTGTCTATCTATCTATCTATCTATCTATCTATCTATCTATCTATCTATCTATCTATCTATCTATCTATCTATCTATCTATCTATCTATCTATCTATCTATCTATCTATCTATCTATCTATCTATCTATCTATTGAGAGAGAGAGAGA